>NC_091463.1:85533303-85635803 GCF_027789765.1 Dendropsophus ebraccatus
TGTAATAGGGCCCTTACACTATCACCATGATAACACGTCAGTTACAATTTCTTGTGGATACTTACGTCCTTTACATCTTGTCCATTGCCAAGAATGCTTAGTTCCTGAATAGTAATATCCCCCACCACCTGCAGCCATTGCACACTCTCCAAAGGAATTCGGTGTCCAAATTCGTAGAAAGGAGCGCCATTTACAAACACCTGAATAATGCAGAGGAGGATATGCAAGAATGAGCAATGATGACGTAACATGTTCAGTCTCGGCATAGCTGTTCTGTGGACTTCTATATTACAGAATAACATCGTCCATAGACATTAGATGATAGTCATCTGATCTGGAAATTTTGGTAGAATTTTGTATAATGGTTACCATCAAATATCCCTGGTTGACTGATAGAGATGGAAATATCACTTGACTTGGTTGGATATTGCCGTCCACTTTATACAGAGTATAAACACTAAGCTCATCTCCTTCATGCCCATTTCCAGGGACTCTGTATACAATAACACTCATGGAGACAACCTAACCATCACTGTTTGTCTGGGAATCATTGTCCAAGACCACTGGATTTTGGCCCAAGACTAGCAGCTCCAGAGGTCAAGCCAATGGTGTTGTTTACTAATAGGAAGAAAGCTATCGTCCATCTGTATGGACGACTATAGACATGGAGAAAATGGAATTTTTCATCTATAAAACGGCTCTGTTCTATAGGATTGGATACGATAGACATGTCCGGACAGGTAACATTCCCACATTGATATTCTCAAAACAATGTGTCGATCTTACCTGATAGATGTTTTCAGTAATTTCAAACATGACAACAAAGACTTTCCCAGACTTAAAAGGCACGTCTTCCTTCATTTCCTCCTCTCCCCAGACTTCGTCTTCTTTTGAGTTGAAGACAACGCATTCAGGACCATCATATCGAGCGTTCAGATGGAAAGCGACGTCTGAGCTCTCCTCCTGGCCGGTAGCAAAGTTGATGGCCCACCTTCACCAACCAAAAATAGAAGAGTAATGCCTAAAAAGCGACTCTATACCCACAATCTGACCCCCCAAACCACTTGTACCTTCGGATAGCTGCTTTTATTCCAAGATCTGTCCTGGGGTCCGTTCGACAGGGGATGCAGTTATTGCATCCGGCAGCGCTGTGTCTAACGGCCGGGGCTTAGATTTGTATATGCATTAGGCTGGCACCACCTCTCCGTCTTTCCTCCCCACCCTCCCCATCATTAGGAATGATCCAGGAACATTTACTGCTGTTTGAGCTTTGCACAGGTGTATTAACGATCCAGCCCATGTTCATTATGCACACAGGTGGGGAATAGGAAGCAATCTGCCTGGAGAATTCCTAATGATGAGGAGGGTGGGTGGGAGGGACAGAGAGGATGTGCCAGCCTAATGGATATACATATGTAAGCCCCAGCCGTTAGACACAGCGCTGCGGGATTAAAAATTGTTTTTATGACAATAACTGCATCACCTGCCGAACGGACCCCAGGACAGATCTTGGAATAAAAGCAGCTATCCAAAGGTACAAGTGGTTTGGGGGGTCAGATTGTGGGTACAGAGTCGCTTTAAAACATAGGCACACTAGGGAGGTTTACTTCAGAGGAAGATTAACCCTAGTCTCTGTTACTTTTGTCTGTCTGTGCTGCTCCTGGACTTCATCTTTAGACATACCGAATGTTTTAAAGGGTCTAGATTAAAAGGGTTTATCGAGTTTAAAGCCCATTTCCCTATAATGTGACCTTCATCTATAGCATGGAAAGCCTTTCATTTCGATTACCAAAGTGTAATGCTTCACTTCCCCTGTGGGGGCACTGCAGGGAAATAAAACACTTGCTTCCAGGTCCCCACATGGGTTCTCAGCAGCAGAATACACTGTTATAAGCCTATTGTTGGGATAAAAACCCCTTAAAGGGGCCAAATCAGTATTTGCAGACAGTCCTTACGTTTGTGGGTACATTGGGGCACAACTAACTTTTTTTCTTTGTGAATGCTGATTAGCTGAATTACATTTTTTTAACAATATTTTATTAGAGGTTTCCAGTATCATATATGACAGAATGGCAAATACAGGGTAAGTATACAGTCTAAATCTCATGAACAAAGAAAAAACTCAGCTCACCATAGGTGGTTTGTTGTGTGATGGTGGACGTTCAGGCAGGAGCAAGTGGAGTAGTAGCGGGCCGCACCCGGTAATAATAGTAAGAAGGAGGAGAAGATCCACAGCGTCCAAAAAAAGTTTTGTTTTCTTTATTATGAGGCATATAAAAAGTTACAAAAGATAAAAACGTAGGCCTACATGTTTCGGGGAAACACACCCCCTTGATCACGGCAGTGTACAAAGAGTTTGTTGGTAAGAAAAATAAGAGTCCATGGAGAGTTTCTAACAATATCAGAGAGCTCAGTACAGTCTGTTGGAGGAGTCTGGTCCATAGACCCATGGAAGAGGTCAGATTTTGGGCAAGCTGCCTTGTGGTCTGCATAGATAGCATTGTGTATATGTTTCAGTTGCGTCTTTTTCCACTTTTGGTTAATAACCTGTTTATGGAAGGTACATACAGTGTCGGACTGGGGTATCTGGGGCCCACCAGAGGAAATGATCCTGGGGGCCCACCAATGAAGAACCAGTGAGAAACAACATGTCAGTCAGTGTTCTAAAGCTGGGGGCTCCAGTCCTCTGGTGGGCCAGTCCAACACTGGGAACATAACCCCTTCAGGATGTGTATAGCAAGGAGCGGAACAGCTAACACTTTATCCCAATATTTACTGGAGGTGAGGGCTTGGAGATGGCAGAAGTCAAGGGAGCAGCTTTCTGTATAAGAGGGAAATGGAATTGCCAGGGGGGTGCAATAACAAGGAGTCAAACTCGTCTGGGTTAGATTTTTTTTATGCTAATCCCTATTGGTGATATAGATGCTGGCCGGTTTGCCTCCTTTATAGTTGAACCAAGCAGAGGACATCATTCTGAGGACCCACCCTCCAGATATTCAGAGTAAGTGACACTGGACCCCAATGTGGCTGGTTCCCACTAATCTCAGTCCGTCTCCAAATCCTATGCTGATATATAAGCCTGCACAGCTGGTAAATACTAAGAAGAGAATCGGTATATAGATGGATGCATACGAAACCACGTACCTGTTATAGTTACTGGGAAGCTTGGCCTGGACGCACACGACCATCCCCACACGCAGCCCTCCAGGTATTTTAGTGGTATAAGGGACCGGCTGCAACAAA
This sequence comes from Dendropsophus ebraccatus, assembly GCF_027789765.1. Lineage (NCBI taxonomy): Eukaryota > Metazoa > Chordata > Amphibia > Anura > Hylidae > Dendropsophus > Dendropsophus ebraccatus. The sequence continues at coordinate 85,536,547 of NC_091463.1, forward strand.
TCACAGACATAGAAAGGGAAAACAAGACAAGACACAACATAGGTTAATACATATTCAAATTCAATTAGTGTAAAAATAATAAATGAAACAAAGCACAAATAGATAAAAAACTATATGGACCTTAATGTGTAAACATGAACTGTATTCAGACACATATATATTTCAAGTCGGCGCGGTGAGGCCGGTATCAGTGAGACTGCAGAGCGGCTGACAAGTGAATCCCTCTGCAGGTTTAGTGTTTAGTGGAGGCGGGCTTCCGGGCTAGATTAGCATAATAAGACAAGTCCCGCTGATGGAGTGGAATGGCTGGCGGGGGAATCCCCATAAAATGCATAAAATTATCACGAATAATCGATAAATCCCTATATAGCTAAATAATAAAATAATTAATTAATAATTAATAGATAATAAAATAATTAATAAAATGCATAAAATAATCATATAGGTGTCCTAAATTATATAGAGATACAGATGGTAAATTAGTTGACTGTTTTTTTTTTGTTTTTTGTTTTTTTTTCAAAAGTTAGTTCACTGGTTTGTATTTGAATTATGGACATTCTCAATGTGCTTATTAAGGCCCTGTGGTACTAAGATCTAAAGTTTAAATATCCAGAAACTCTCACGTCTACGTAATGTCTGAAATCTCTGGCCCCCCCATTGGTATGTGCTCAATGGGAGTGATGGTAAAAGAAGAGGAATTACAGTTATTGCAAGTGGTGGCTTGTCGGAATAAACTATGGAGGATGAACCCTCTCTCCACGTTAGACCTATGTTGGTTCATCCTAGTACGAAGTGTCTGAGTGGTCCGGCCAACATATTGAATACCACATGAGCAGGTAAGTAAATATACTACATAGGCAGTACTACACGATAGGAAGGATTTAATAGCAAACGATGTACCAGTGGTTGAGGATTTAAAACTCGTGGCTCTATGTGTGATGTTATTACAACATTTGCATTTGTTCACCCCACACTTGAAGTATATTTTTCAGCCATTTCTGATGGTGACCACTGTCATAGTGGAGATATCTAGAAATTCGGCATGATTGTGAAAGATTTTGTTGGTGAATTCTAGTCCCCAGGTGTTAGTGTTAATATTATTAACAAAAGAGGTTAGTTCAGCCTCGGTACCATCCCATATAATAAAAAGATCATCTATGTACCTACAACAGTGTACACACTTGGTGAATGATGGATGTTGATAAATTATTGTGTTTTCAAAGGAACCCACGAAAAGGTTCGCAAAACTGGGAGCAAATGTTCTACCCATGGCGGTACCCTTGTTTTGTTTGTATATTTTATGGTTAAACTGAAAGATATTGTGTTGAAGTATAAATTGAATTGCGTCCAGAATAGAGATGAGCGAATACGATTTGATCGAGATGATATTCGATCGAATATTGCGGTATTTGAAACATTCAAATTAAATCGAGTAGTGTGACGAATACGCGGGAAACATTGGAAAGCCCTCCCATCGCAGTTGGCGTTTTTTTTTAATCCAATTACCATGCAGGGAGGCCGTGAGGGACCCTGGGAGTGCGCACGCAGCGCGAAAATGGCGTCTACCCTCATTGGATGGCTGAACCACATGACCTCGAATCTTAAATACTTGGCTCCCGCCTCTTGACCACAGATGCGCTTTCAACCTAGCCAGGGAGAGATCTTGGAGCAGGGAGAGATAGGTTTTAGTAGCGTTTTGGTTAGGCAGGCTTACTACTGAACCCAAAAGTCCTTTTCAGGGCTAAAATCCAGCGAAAAAGTAATCTCTGAATCCAAAGCTTCTCAGTGCTAAGACATAGATCATATAACAGCATCAGCAGCATCAGCAGCAGCAGCTATATTCATTCCAGTACCCTGTGTGTACAAGTGACTTATAGTGTCCCTGTTTAACACCACTAAGAACACGTGATACATATTGTTCCAGTAGCCCAGTAAAAGGCACGTGATACATATTGTTCCAGTAACGTTCATGCAGCATGATGCATGATACGCAAGAATAACATGACGCTCTACAAACGCACATTGGAATCATGTATGTAACGCTGCGCAAGAAATACGAACAAAATGTGTGAACATTGCCATAAACGTTCGTAAAGTGTTCAAAAATATTTTTCCTTCGCAACTGCAGAGAGTGGCATTATACTGCGATTTTGGGGTGTTGGGTGCACCCAGGCATGCTCCCCCTAATGTCCCAGTGTCATTACGGAGGTGTTCGCATTGTTTAGGGAGGTTTCATGGGGGACTTGGTGATCTCCAAGTGTTCGAATTTGGATTTCCAAGTGCTGCTAATTTTTTCCCCATAGACTATAATGGGATCAAATATTTGTTCGAATAGTCGAATCTCAGTGAATCTCTTCATAGACCAGACAGATCCGACTGATGAAAAAACAGTCGAGATTTCCTGATTCTGAGGAGTGGATGACAGAAAGGAGAGGCGGGGGGGACCTGGGAAAAGTCTTTTTACATGCAGGTAATGGCAGATTTGGCTAATAAACCCAATTAGAAAGTTTCTTAAAATCGCCTGGACTATTGATTTCTGCAAAAAAAAATTTAACGACAGTGACACTTTAAGCAATCTTAAAACTATCGCAATAACGATTTTTTCAAATGATTTATCTCTAAACGCTGATTGTTATAAAAATAAAATGGTTGCCTCAAACTAGTTAAACGATCGATTAGGCGAAATATCGCTCTGTGTAAAAGGACCATTACAGTCATATATGAAACATAAGGCATTGTGACACTATGACAAGTAATGCTGGTAAGGGTCTGTAAATATAGGAGGCCCGGGGAAATGGAGTCTGCTGCACTGTGTGTGTCTTCATATGAACTATATATATATAGAGAGAGAGAGAGAGAGAGAGAGAGAGAGAGAGAGGGAGTCAGCGGGAACAAGAGGAAGACACCCAGGGAGTGGCCAGAACAAGGCTGTAGACATTTCACATTCATCCCTCGGGGGTAGACGTCTGACAGGCCACATAGGTCTTAGGGTGGTATTACACGGGCTGATGGGGGCCCGATAATACCAGTAAACGAGCGCCGATCTGCTAGATCGTCGCTCGTTTACTGGGCCAATTACATGGCCCGATAATCGTTTAACAAGGGCTGCAAGGACATCGTTACCTATATACATTACCTATCTACGCTCCAGGGCTGCTCCTGCCGTCCGCTTCTCCCTGGTTCCTGTGCGCTCAAGCTTCACAGCTGCCTGTCTGTTGACAGGCCGCTAAGCCAATCACAGGCCGGGACCGCCGCGACCTGTGATTAGCCGGGTGACCTGTCAGCTGACAGGACCCGGGGAGAAGACCACAAGAGCAGCCCTGGAGCGTGGATAGGTAATGTATATCGTCAGTCTCCGGCCGCGCACCGCTATTACACGTAGCGATGCGCGGTCGGCACCCTACGAATATAGGTCAGAACCTATATCAACAATCAGTTGATCGTTGTCATCGGCTGATGGTTGTGTTTATTACATGGAGCGATAATCGGCCGATTATCGTTCCGTGTAATAGTACTGTGTAATAGTTTTTAGTTACGATTGTTACTACCATCATTCACTCTATCTGAGCCCAACAAAAGAAGGGACAATGTGGAATTACACATTGACAAAGTTTGGCCAGTTGGTCAGGCATCTCATGTTAACCGATGCCCATTTGTGGGTTCAGTGGTATTTGTTCCAGAAAGACGTTTTCAGTCTACCCCGATGCCCCTTTTCATGGCCAAGAAAAACTGAAGTTAAAATAATATGGAAGACATAACCACAAGTCACTAGGTATAACACTGCACCATTGGTTTTACTTTATTCTGGAAATACGTCCAGGCTCCAGTAAGGTGGCTCTCTGTAGATGACAGATACAACACTCCTTCTAAAAAATAATCCAACTAGCCAAATAAGTCAGTGCAAAAGTCATAATGCAAAATCACTAAATCCAAAGCATGATGGGAAATGTGGTTTTGCAACAGCTGGAGGGCCGCAGTTTGGAGACCCATGGTCTAGACCAAGTATAGGGAACCTTGGCTCTGCAGCTGTTGCAAAACCCATGCTTTGGCTGTCCAGGCATGATGGGAGTTGTAGTTTTGCAACAGCTGGAGATCCAAGGTTCCCTACCCCTGGTCTAGACTCTGCAGCCTGTGGACTAATTCTATTGCTTAGTCAAAGCAAAAATTGTGTAAGTAGGATAGGGTGGAACAAATGCCCAATAAAGTGTTCATCTACCCCTATTTACAGTACATAGAAATAATTGGGTGAGACCCTGCTGTCCAGTGCCCAGTTCAACCGACTGTTTAGTCAATGATGATTTTCTGTGAATACCCAGCTCATACACTGAGTAGTAGTATTAACAGTAGTAGTATTTTTTTTTTTTTTTAATCTGATATCAAATTATTTTTCTCGTCACAATGGTTAAAAATCAAAAATGTGCAAGCTACAATCGCTATTGCAGAGGGAAAAAAGTATTGACACCTAAAATAGGTGGAAACGCATCCTATAATCCTCCTGAGACACACCCGAATATCTGGCTGACGGATTCTGAGAACCTCAGGCTTGTAAATGATACAACATAGGGGGAGGAGGACACAATGATCAGGGTGTAGTCTGGTGGTGGGGGTGGTCGGGGGCTGGTGGGACAAGATACTCAGCAGTAAGCAGGATATGTAGATACAGGGATAGGGGTATGGAATCTTTGCACCAGGTGAAAGAACTTTGTATTAAGTGACTCTAATAAGATGAACGCAGGTATGGTTATGGTAGGGTTATGGTAGGGTTAGGGTTAGGTAAGGAGGTCAAAACCATCCTACAGGTCCATACATTCATGCTCTTATTTAGGTAACATAGGTCCAGGAACATATAGAGATAAATAATTACAAGTCTCATTGAGTAATACCGCCACATCCAAGTACAAGAGGACGGGGTGCTCGTTCCCTCTACTTCGTCTTTGACTACAGGTTCTCTCCCACTTTACATTGCGGTGGCCATGATATGGAGGATCACAGTGCAGATCAATAAGGAATAGGACCAACCTAGGAAATGCATCCCCCCTCCCTAACAAATCAGAGGTCAAATCCAAAATGCACTCCATAGATTTTGTCTGCTTTTGCCCCAAAATCTATAGCGGCCGTCTAATACAATTTGGGTGTTATATCCCTATATACTGTACATGGAACACACCCGATATCTGCTCAGTTTGTAAAAATGCTTCATGGCATGAATAGGAGAGATATAATAAAGGTATAATACATGGTAATAGGCTACTTAGAGGCTGGTACTTACAGGGTTGTAGTCAGCTTGGTAGTCTATAGCAGGGAAATACGGCATGGTTGCTGCAATAATGACTCGCTCAACACTAAATTTTTGTGAAGACGAAAGATGCTTTATATCCTGAGAGAGAGAAGTGGCAGGGACGAGGCAAGTAGTGCGACTGGAAAATCCAGTTTATACTAAGCTTCTTACCTAGAGAGAAGATACACAGAAAGTAACTGTGCAATTACATGGCAACCTAAAACATACCCAGTGCCGGCACCTAATAGTAAATTATAGTGTATTAGTATATTCGTAAAAGCCTGTACTTATTGTTACAAAGAAATAAAACAGTTCTCCATAGCATAGGTCAGATGGCACTATAGGTAAGAGCACAAACTCACCTGGTAGTGTTGTGCAAATGGAGGAACAACACCCAGAATCACTTGTAACAGGACCACAGCCTCTCCCCAGGTAAATCCTTACAGGATCGCATGCAATACAAAAACACCTCCTCTCCGTCTAGGGATATCCAGGGCCGCAGGTCCAAGAAAGGAACAACGTGATGAATTAAAATATATTTATTTTGTTAAAAATATGTAAAATGGGTATTAAAAAGCGACACAACGCATTTCTAAACCGCCCTGGTTTCTTTCTCAAGTGTCATCTGCCTAACAGGAAAAAAAGGACGACATATATATATATATATATATATATATATATATATATATACACCCCTATTAGTGACATCATCACAGGGTCATAGGTAGAGCACTGAAACAAAACATATTAGCTGATTATCCCTCAAAAAAACCATAAAGCATGAAAAGATGAATAAAAGAAAAATAATTAAATCATAAATAAATAAAATAGAGCGAATGAATGAAATGAGTATGAGAAAAAACATAAGAACATGAAAAATTTAATAAAACGAATGAATGAGAAAAAAAAATGGAAAGAATCATGAAAAGAGTATATCTATCATGAAAAACTATATGTATCATAATTGAATCGAAAACATGTGCGTCTACATGAGTGTCCAATTGCACAAAAAAAGAAAGAAAAATGAATAAAACATATTAAAACGAATGAATGAAGTAAAAATAAGAAGAAACATAAAAAGTATATATGTATCATGAAAAACTATATGTATCATAATTAAACCAAAATCGTGTGCATCTACACAGGTGCCCAATTACACAAAAAATAAAGAATGAATGAAACATATATTGACGGATGTTTTCAACGGTTTCATTTAACCCATGGGGGGGGGGACTTAAAAATCCAGAAGGATTCGCGGTTAATAAGGTGTCTGCATCTATTGGAATGTGGACTTCAAAGTTGGTCCAGCTTTGGGCACGACGAGTAGGGACTAGCCACACATCCTTGCCCAGATCTGCCCTGACATTCCTACATGGTTAGGTAAACAAGGAATATGGGTCCTATTCCACGGCCCGATGATCGTTGAGCGAGGGCTGCAAGGATATCGTTACCGATGTCCTTGCAGCCCTTGCAGCATCATACATTACCTGTCAGGTCTTCTCTGCGCTGTCTTCATCCCCGGGTCCCGCGCGCTCTATCTTCAGAATGGCCACACTCAGCCAATCACAGGCCGCGGTGGTCCCGGCCTGTGATTGGCTGAGCGCTCCGTCAGCTGACCGGCCATTCGGAAGATAGAGTGCGCGGGACCCGGGGATGAAAACAGCGCCGAGAAGAAGACCTGACAGGTAATGTATGATGCTGCGCTTCTGAAATTGTCGGTCGCCCGCCGCGCACCGCTATTCAACCGTAGCGATGCGCGCTGGGGGAACGATGATTTTAGGTCTGGCCCTAAATGAACGATCAGCCAATGACACGATCATCTGCTGATCGTTCTCTCTATTTCACCGAACGATAATCGGCCGAATCGGGCCAAATGGGGCCGATTCGGCCGATTATCGTTACTGTGGAATAGGGCCCTTAGGGATGAGCGAACCTGCCGAGGTTCGGGTTTGTACGAACCTGAACTCTCAGCATCTGATTGCCGCTGTCTGCCCGCTCCGTGGAGAGGGTGGATACAGCCGGAGGACCGCCTAGAAAACAGGGATACAACCATAGCCATAGGCTGTATCCCAGTTTTCCAGGCGGTCCTCCGGCTGTATCCAACCTCTCCATGGAGGCGTCAGACAGCGGGAATCAGAAGCCGAGAGTTCAGGTTCGTACAAACCCAAACATCAGCAGGTTCACTCATCTCTACAAGGAATATGATGCCTTATTATATCCATCTATATGTTTATACTTGAGTCCTATTGTGACCTTTTTTTCTATATGTTCATTTTAACATGATTCTAAATATACCTTTCTCTCTTTTTTTAGATCTTTTATGATCTTTGTGATCTAAACATCCTGATGGGACGTCCCCCTCCATTCCGGAACACCACTCTTACACTGGACCATTATTAAATGTGTTTTGTTTTTTATGCCATCTAGTATTTTGTTGCCATTTATTTTCGTTTTTACATGTTGGTAACAGTGGACCACCAATTTGACTTTTGGGCTGTATCTATCCAATAAAATGCTGTGGTTGCCTTAATAGTAGCTTTATGCATTATTTATATCCCCTATAGCTGGTGCTAGGTCGCTGTCTCATATACTTAATTCTATGACGCTGTTCTCTCCTTTGGTGGGAGATACCTTTTCATCACATGACTATTCCCCAGGGATACCTTGGAGATCTTCATAGTGGTGTCCCTTGTGCAGACGGCACCTGGTGAAGTCTCCATCTTTGCTGTCTTTGCGCTCGTGGTAGGTGACTCCCCCTATCACCTGGCTGTTCTGTAACACGGGGGGCAGTTAAACAGACATTGATATGTTGCCCTCTGATTTGGAGACAGTGACCAATGATGCGTTTACATAGGTTAAATAGGTTTAATCTCTACTTTGCCATTCAAGGTTTTATACATCTTTACTATACCTATGGAACCACCTCTATTTTTAATATGAGCAGAGCCGATTCTAGCGTTTCTGCTGCCTGAGGTGAAAATTAAAATGGCGCCCATGCTAGAATCAATTGTGTAGCAACTATTCCCACCTCGATAACTCAGCTATAAGTAAACTTATTATTTTCTCATTGTGCATTATGATGTTCTGCAGAACCTCATAATACACCTCAGCTGCTGCAGAACCTCATACTGCACCTAAGCTGCTGCAGAACCTCATCATACACCTCAGCTGCTGCAGAACCTCATACTGCACCTCAGCTGCTGCAGAACCTCATCAAACACCTCAGCTGCTGCAGAACCTCATACTACACCTCAGCTGCTGTAGAACCTCATACTACACCTCAGCTGCTGTAGAACCTCATACTACACACCTCAGCTGCTGCAGAACCTCATACTACACCTCAGCTGCTGCAGAACCTCATAATACACCTCAGCTGCTGCAGAACCTCATAACACACCTCAGCTGCAGAACCCCATAAGTCTCCTACTTTATAAAGAACCAGTCATAATATTTTAGCTTTAATTGTTGTACTACAAGTTCCAGCACAGAGGGGCTGAGGATACAGACAAGCTGTGTGCTTCATTTCTAAATAGTCTGCACAGAATGGTAGCCTGCTGCTCCACACTATTTAGCAGTATAGCGTGATATATGGCAGCACAGTGGGGTATATATGGCAGCACATGTTGCTATATATGTACACTGTAGTATATTAGTTGAGGAGGTCATGGCTCTGGTGCTGTAGGAGCCGGCTCTTATGTCTGCTGTTGTTATCAGTTTTCAGCTGTCACAAAGACGGACCTTGCTCCGGCTTCCACCTGGCTCCCTCCAGGGCTCTGAGACTTGACCCCCTGACCTACAAACAATTATCACCCTCAACCACCAGCTTCCCTCCTCAGCCCTGGTTATGTTACTTACTAGGATGGGGTGGAGGAGGGATCAAGTGTGGAGCCGCTGTGGCCGGCCGAGCAGGCATGTACCAATCCTCAGGAAGACTGCTGAGGGACGTCACACATCACAGAGAGGTAGCCCAGCAGTTCCTGGGGAGGGCGGTGAGGGCCGGCCAGGGACTGAGCGCTATTGGGAGGTCGGGGCTGCTGTCATTTTACTGAAAAAGAACGTTGAGAGACAGCACTTCCAAAGCAAGTGGGATTTTATTGACGCACCAGTGCGCAGCCGAAACGTCGCGCACTGGTGTCTCAACAAAATCCCACTTATTGCTTTGGAAGTGCTGTCTCTCAATGTTCTTTTGGATTTGCTGCCGCCCCTGGGCCGGAGTGGTGAGACGGGCACCCGCTCCATTCTACTTTTTTGGATTGTGCTGTTGTGGACTTTACCTATTTAGTCATTTTAGTGAAGTTACACTAAAATGACAGTAGCAGGGAAGATTCTGCCGCCCCCTGCAGGATCACAGAATCTGCGAGGCACAATCCTCACTCTGCCTCATGGCAGAATCGGCCCTGAATATGAGTTGTTCTGAGAGTATCTCTTTATGCTCAGCAGTATTCCCTTTGTTTGATTCATAGTCTATATACATGGATCTCTACAGCCCCTTGTTCAATGTGTGCCCACACTTTAGTGACATTTTTCCCACTATCAAGATGGCGTAGTATACTTCAGTGCCTTGTGCGTATGCGTGGTGCCGACTCGGACTGGCGCGCTCGGGATGCTGTGCCTCTCCACGCCCAATGGGCGTGTGGCGGTGCGTCCTCGTGCGCTCCTGTGGCGTGTGACGTCACACGCGGCCAACATCGTCGCATTGGCTTAGACACAGAAGATCCGGAAGGAGTATGAACTGGGGCGGGCTCATCGGTATGTGTATTTACACTTATGTTTAGCACCTGCTTGATTGATTTTTATGTACAGTCACTCATTGAATAGTTTGGGGCCGTACACAGATATGCCCTCTGATTTGCTCACTGCAACATGAATTTTTTCACTGTATTTGGTTTTTTACACGTATGTATATTGGATTTGACTATGATGAATATGTGTGATTACAGATTGAGATTATTTTTGCTAAATATGATAATGAATTAATCACTAGCACTTATTACACTCCATGTCAACACTTGTGTGTATTTATATGGCTGAATTCATTGGCATTGTATCACTGCTTGAGATTACTGCTTGTCGCATAATCCTCAGCTCGCGGACTGCAGCGCGTGCGTCTCCACCCGTGTCATAGACTCCATTCTATGCACCTGCGGATTCCACCCTCCGTCCAAAGACTGATCAAGTTCATTCTTTGGACGGAGGAAGAAATCCGCCCGTGCATAAAATGGAGTCTATGACAGAGGCGGAGACGCACGCACGCGCTGCAGTCCGCGAGCTGAGGATTATACAACGGAATTCCTCAGTGTGCACATACCACAGATCAGAGTTATGTTTTTAAAAAAAAGTTTTAAAAACACTGTGCAGAAAATATCCTTTACGGATATTAGATCTGTGCTTGTTCATGCAAGAACGGTGCGTCCCACATATTGCAATTTACAAGTGCACTCTAAGGCTATGTTCACACAGCGTGAAGAGACCGGCCGTTCCGTGACCTGGCCGGGTCACGGAACGGCCCGTCTCTGCATGGATCATCCTGGCCGGTACTGCAGTGATCTTTTGGCCGCAGGGTTCTCCCGCTTGCTTCATTGTGTGAACTGACAGGGTTTTCTACAGCCGCAATTCATTGAATTCCGGCTGCAGAAAACTGACATGTGAGTTATTTGCGGCGCTGCACTGGATCCCGGCTGGAGCATATACGATGTGATCCCATAAAATAACATGGTGTGTTCACCCGTACAAAGTACGGCCGTTGTTGCCGCTGCCCCGCGGGGCGTGAAGACATCGGGAACTGCAGAAGCAAGCGAGAGGAAACCGGGGCCGGGATCAGGTAAAGTATCAACTTCGGGGGTGGGGGGGGTCTGGAAAACATGGATCCAGCCAATGACTATATCCATGCTTTCCACATAGCCTTAGAGCTTTATCCAACTTCAGCAGCCACCGCTAATCAAATGCCGAACGTTCAGGTTCGGATGAACTTGAGCATGCTCAAGGTTCGCTCATCTCTAATCAGGACCTTGTGAACTGTAGGGTCAGAAATATCCCTCAACATGGTAGCAAATATTGATGCTGTAGTGATAAAGTCTCTGTACTCTCTAAATTAGGAAATAATTGGAGCCTGGAGAATTCTGGGAAACAAGACTAAGCAGGTCGGCTCTACACACACATTTTGTCAACAAAATTTTTTTTACTTAATAAGGGCCCTACAAGGCCAACAAAGCAAGAATGGAAGAACCAGACTAACAAGAATAAAAGATTGGAGGCGTGGACGGTGGGAGGGGGAAGAGGTAGAGAAAGATATCTAAGAAAATGGAGTTGTTGGTAGGTGAAACAAAACCGGGGGCTGGGGTTGAAATGGGTGGATGGGCATTCCAGAGTTTAAATTGATAATATTACTGCCTGCACAATCTGTAAAGCCTGTAATTTTTGGTATAAATAATTAAGAATTTAAAAAAAAAATTGTCTGATTATTACCTGAGTGTGCTGAAGGTTCTTTCATCTCTAATGTTAAACATACATTGCTAACATGGTATGAACAGTGTCTAACCTTAGTGACTACAGGGAGAATATATGTTGCGCAAGGACTAGAAATATGCTATATATCCAAAGACTGTAACTTACATGCCCCACCTTTAAGAGCATTCAATGCTTAAGGCCCATATTTCCTTATAGCACGAAAATAAAAAAGAAATAACATATAAAGAAACCTTTTGTGTCTCCATTACCAGTAGACCAAAGATGGTGGTTGGACATGGAAGAGAAAGTTACCATACACCTACAAATTTAGTCAACTGCACTATTCATGTCCAAGTGGACTATAAGGGAGGGTTACTGGAGTTAGCCATATTGTCTAGGATTATCTTGAAAAGTAGACCCGAAACTATCAGCACACTGCTGCTTACAATGGCTAGATTGGTCAACAATCGTATAATTCAACTTTGACCAGAGCCATGGACCTTTACATGATGCTACGCTGTCATGGTTGATACAAGTTTTAGTTACAGACTATTAGAGGACAATAGGTTCTTCTCATAGTCTTTAGACCTCATCATCCTTCACCTAAGTATCTGGTTACAGCCATGTGCAGTAATAAGGAAGAAGAACAATGTGACTAATCAATATTCCGGCACTTCCTTCTTCCTGACATTGTTGCATCAGGACCTTGTGAACTGTAGGGACAGAAATATCCCTCAACATGGCAGCGTATATTGATGCTGTAGTGGGAAAGTCTCTGTACTCTCTAAATTAGGAAATAATCGTATCCTGGAGAATTCTGGGAAACAAGACTAAGCAGTTCAACTCTACATACACATTTTCACATTTTGTCAACAAGAATTTTTTGCATTATAAGAATTTGAAAGCGTTCCTAATTTTTAATGATTAACTAACAGTAACCAGCTACTTCACTGACTTCTTATTAAATATAAAAGGAGAACTCCAGGTAGAGGTTAAAAAAAATTAAACTTCTGCATTACCTCCCTATCCCAGTTTGAAAACTACCGAAAATCCATTTGTTTTGATTTTTTTTTTTTTTGTGGGGGGGGGGGGGCTGTTTTTTATTGTGTTTCTGTACCTCCTGGTTGAGCAGTCCCATGATAAGTTTACCTTTTTGTTTTGCCTAACTTTATAAAGCCAGACACTCCCCAGGATAGGATGGTTCCTAATTAGAGTTAGCAGCTGCAGTTCTGCTTACAACTTAAAATCACAGCCACAGACAGCTGATGTGCGTATCAGTAACATAAGTGGGGAAGCGCACCCTTTATTGTTTTGTGTTTTATAGACAGAATATGGGACGGTGTTACTCATGCGCAGTGTATTCAAGTATTGCAACCTTTTTTTTTAAGCCATATTTACCCCAGTTATACCCAACCCACCCACCCTACACCCCACGAGAGAGAGGGAGAAAGAACAAACAAAAAAAAAAACCACAAGTACCATTAACTCAAACCTCCTCCAATCCATGATCCCCACAACTTATAGTGTCTTTCTATGGCCTTCTGAGATTTTTGCCTGGCCCAATACTCCTAATAGTTTTGGACCTTCTCAACCAGATGCTGTAGTGAGAAAGTCTCTGTACTCTCTAAATTAGGAAATAATTGGAGCCTGGAGAATTCTGGGAAACAAGACTAAGCAGGTCGGCTCTACATACACATTTTGTCAACAAGAATTTTTTTACTTAATAAGGGCCCTACAAGGCCAACAAAGCAAGAATGGAAGAACCAGACTAACAAGAATAAAAGATTGGAGGCGTGGACGGTGGGAGGGGGAAGAGGTAGAGAAAGATATCTAAGAAAATGGAGTTTTTGGTAGGTGAAACAAAACCGGGGGCTGGGGTTGAAATGGGTGGATGGGCATTCCAGATTTTAAATTGATAATATTACTGCCTGCACAATCTGTAAAGCCTATAATTTTTTTAAAGGAATAAATAATTAAGAATTTAAAAAAAAAATTAGTCTGATTATTACCTGAGTGTGCTGAAGGTTCTTTCATCTCTAATGTTAAACATACATTGCTAACATGGTATGAACAGTGTCTAACCTTAGTGACTACAGGGAGAATATATGTTGCGCAGTGTATTCAAGTATTGCAAACTTTTTTTTTTTTAAGCCATATTTACCCCAGTTATACCCAACCCACCCACCCTACACCCCACGAGAGAGAGGGAGAAAGAACAAACAAAAAAAAACCCCACAAGTACCATTAACTCAAACCTCCTCCAATCCATGATCCCCACAACTTATAGTGTCTTTCTATGGCCTTCTGAGATTTTTGCCTGGCCCAATACTCCTAATAGTTTTGGACCTTCTCAACCAGATTGTTCCATTCCTCAATAGCGGGTGCCACCTCTCCAAACCACTTTCTAGATATAACTATTTTGGCGAGTGATATTAACTTGTTAACTAATGGTCCAATCCTTCGGTCGTTGTTGTACGCCCCCCAGCACAAATCTGGGCACGTCCAATCCAACAACCAGGCCCAATTTCCCTTCTATTTGTCTTCTCACTGAGGTCCAGAAATCTAGAAGAATGGGGAATTCCCACAGTAAATGAAAAAAAATCTGCATTTGGGACACTTTTGGTTAGTACGACACCCCTCCTTTATAGATCCCTGGGGAAGAGAAATAGACCAAGAATTTTAAGCTGTATCAGCCTATGGGCAGGGCTAACCGAAACATGGTATATATTTTGAATAGCATCTGACCACAGATCCTCCGACACAATTGCTATTCTAAGATCCACTTCTCTCTAGCCCTTCCAACGGCACCTCTTCCCCTCTCCTTAAGCAAACGTAAATAGATTTCAGACAGACATTTTTTCCCATACATAGGAGACCGTAGATAATCAAAGAAAGCGTGTGATTGAACACACCACACATCTGTGCTGAGAGTGGCTTTAAATGCATGGCTCAATTAAATGTACCTGAACCAATGTGAATCAGAAAGTGCAAATTTCTGTTTAAGATCCTGAAACGGAACCAGCTTCTCTTCTACTACAATCTGTGCTATGTATTTGATCCCTCTCCGGATCCAAAAATCAGAATCCCCAAAGTTTTCAAATTCTGCAAAATTCATGTTCCTCCAAATAGGAGAAAAGGGAAACACCCCTTTAACCTTATGTAATTTTTTCAGTGCATTCCACATACTAATATATAAGTCAACATAAGAAAAAGCCTTTACCCTCCCTCTAAGCGTGTGAAATAAATCCTCATCTTCTCGGTCATGATTAATAGTCTGCGTAACAAGTATTGCAAACTTGCAAACATATGCTTCAGAGTTCCTGGAAAATATCATTATGAGCGAGAGTTCTCATTCCTTTCGTCCTTCCAGACCATCTTTCTGTCACGTTCTGATCATCTTCTAATTCAGAGAGCTGTATATATAGCTGTAGTCCCATAGGTACGGTGTAAGCAGGTAAAATCACACCACCTAGCCTTATCAGTCCTCGTGGAGCATGGACTTGGATCGTCGTTCGTAGCCGGCGGTATCAAGGATTCCATCCTGAGCCGCAGGTTCATCAAGGGGTACCGTTTTCTCCCACAGGTGAACCCATGCTCCGAGTACTAGTCAAGTATCCAACCTCCAGAAATGTCCAGGCGACACAGATTCAAGAGAACCGATAAGAGAAAGAAAACATAGTAACGTTAGTTACCTATATGATGGTAGACCTTCTTCTTGTTCGTCAAGGTTTTAGACGAGAGAGAATACACATAAACACTTTTACTGACAAACAGATCAGTATTATGCATAAGACCACTTGGAAGAGACCCTGAAGGACTCCCATTAGTTTATGGGCATCACCATTGGATAGACACTAAATGTACTAATTATTTTATTGAAAGTTATAGATGGCGGACCAAACTTTCAGCAGATGTAGTAGGTAGATCTGCAATAACCGAAAGAAAATACTAATAGGGCAGACTAGATGGACCGGGGGTCTTGTTTTGCCAACAATGGGTAAGTCTGTAGAGTATACGTCAATATACAGCTTAGTTACAACAAAACAAAAGCTGCTATGAATATCTAAACCAACACATAATACATATATATACGCAGAAGAAAAAAAAAGGACAAGTTTTTTCAGCTCTCCTAGAACACCATTCACACTAGGCAGGAGCGCATTGCTATGGCTGAAATTGTAAGCACAAAAACACAGAAAAATGCAACAGCTCACCGCAATAGCAAGATGTAGACCCACTCCAGACATGAAAATAGTTAAAAGCAGACAACCGATAAGGTGGCCTCATATTGGGGCAGTCCTACACTGTACTATGGCCTCTCCATGGCGTATAATACGCCTATGCTCTGGGTATACAAAATCCGTCTTATATCGGAATAATTGCACCACCTGGGTGGGATGGGTAGAGTGCACGACCGAGTGGAGGCAGCCACTCCCCCATCTGGAATATAGGCAAAAAGACAAACTTGGTCAGCTCTCCTAGAACACCATTCACACTAGGCAGTAGCGCGTTGCTATGGCTGAAATTTAAAGCACAAAAAAACAGAAAAATGCAGGGGCGTTGGCTTAGGGCGTGGTTTTGAAACGTCACAATTATAATACAGACGTGGATGATATGGGGGAGGGGTTGACTTGCCTTCGCCTTCTTTGGGGGCGATAATGGCATATACAGAGAAGTGGCGTACATAAATAAGTACATGTTTTATGATCGGGACACAGAAAATTATAAACATTTTGTAACATGTAACATAACCACTTCTAAAGGGGGACACATGCTGCAATACAGCAGTATATAAAGTAGGGGAGTACATTAACAGCTCTGATTTTTTTTTCTAACTCTGCTGGCATGTGATCCGAATAAATGCAAACCAGCTTAGATCCCCCATCCGGGCATTGCTTGTTTTACTGCAGCCCACAGAGCTGGTTGGAGACCTTGTATTATCAAAACAAATAACAAAAAAACTTTGGTGAGGCTGATTATGTACTTCATGTGCCAAATCATTGTATGCTGCTAAAAACTCTTCCAGCATGTTCATTAACCTCTTCGGCTCCCTTTGTACTATATCTAGCAATGAACTGGACTGTTCTCCTTGTCTATCTCTACACCATCTGGCTAAGGCATAGTCAGGCAGCACCGTAAAGGCAAGGAGCATCTGAAAAGTGACATCTGGCACCTTCATTGTACAGAGGTTTACCATCTCTACCCATGTGGCATTGTACACCATTTGAATTTAGGCTGCCCACTTCTAAAAAGGCATTGGTTTTACTATCAGGTCAGGGGCGCTTTGAATCAAAGTAACTACTTCAACACCTGACCAAGGGCAAGATTCCTGCAGAACATAGGGTCTATACGCCACCATTGGGGGTAGGTTGGCTCCTGCAGAACATAGGGTCTATACGCCACTATTGGGGGTAGGTTGGCTCCTGCAGAACATAGGGTCTATACGCCACTATTGGGGGTAGGTTGGCTCCTGCAGGATCTGGGGTTTGTATACAGATATAACATAGGTACAATGGTGTAACATAATGATGTGGCTTGGGTCTGCCACACACTACAATATTCTGCCTCATCTAGATTTTGTTGGCCACCAGCACATGACATGTCCACCCAGCTGGACCTGTGCTTCGCTTCCCACCTATTATCCTAAACGTTTTCCTTCTGTCTGATCCTCTGGCTCTCATCTCTCCTCCATCTACTCCACACACTCCCCTCTTAGAACCCTAATCCTTGATTCTCCCTTTGTTGTCTAAGCGTCTTCTATCCCACTAGGATAGTACTTAGATTGACCCCTAAGGTTCCCAGAAATTCCAAGGACCCATTTGCCCCGTGCCTGTTACATGTAGGCCCGGTTGCCTACCCACAAGGCAAAATAACTGTGCACAGGAGTGTGAGAAGTTTCCCAGGTATTGGTCAGAGAGACAGAGGTTTGGTGGGGTTAAGGCACGTGTCTGCCTTCATATCAAACCTCCTCAAGATCTGTTTTAGATCTTGTACAGCATCTGTCAGTAACTTACCTGACCGCGCTCCAGCATCGTCTGGCCCGGCTGGAGCAAAGCGCCGCCCTCCTCGGCAGGGCCGGGTGACGTCACGGAGACCCGACGGCGTCCCTAGTAACCAGGGGAGCCGTGGGTCTCGCGTCAGTGAGCGTCGCCCGGCCGAGCAGCTGAGTGCTGTTGAGCTCAGGCTGAGTGACGGATCTCTCTGCCACTCAGCCTGCAGTGCACCAGCTGCTATGTGTCTGGATTCAGGAGGCCGGACCAATCAGTCTTTGGTCCGGGCTCCTGATCCAGTATAAAGTGTTGTCAGTGCCAGCCTCTAATCGCTGGCTATTAGTTGTTTCTGATCCCAGCTCCCCAGTCCCTTGTATTCTGCCCTATCCTTCCTCTATTGTCTTGCCTGGATTCTGACCTTTTGCCTGTCCCCTGACTCTCCGTTTGGTTCCGATTTTGTACTGCGTTGCTCGTTTGGTTCTGACTCGGCTAGTTTACTCCCAGCATTGTGTTTGTCTGTCTGTCTGCGTTTTATGTTTTGCACGTATACAGCATTGGGATTGTCTTCGTGGTTGTCCGCGACCGCTTAGGGTCGACGGAGGCAAGTAGGCAGGTGACAGTGGGTGGGGTCAGATTCAGGGCCCACTGTCGAGTGTCTTGTCTTCACCTGCTATTCCTGACAGAATAGCCAGCCAGTACAGTTTCGTGACGTACACCAGGATTTCAATTATGGATCCTATGAAAGCATTAGTGGAACAAATGCAGAACCTAAACACAGTGGTACAGAATCTCGCTGAACGGGTTCAGGAGCAGGAGGCTGCTCCCCGACAAGTTACCATGACCACCCCTTCTCCCCCTGAACCACCGGTACAACTCCCAGAAAAATTTAAGGGGGATAGAAGGAATTTTCGGACCTTCAGAGAGGGGTGCCGATTGTTCTTTCGACTACGTCCCCGCTCCTCAGGGGACGAGTCTCAAAGAGTGGGGATTATCATGTCACTGTTGCAGGGTCCACCACAGGAGTGGGCATTTTCTCTCCCTCCCAATGCTATAGAGTTAACCTCTGTTGATTATTTCTTTTCAGCTTTGGGATTATTGTATGACGACCCTGACAGGACTGCTGTAGCCGAGCGACAATTGACGTCCTTAAAACAAGGAAAAAGGCCAGTTGAGGACTACTGCGCAGAGTTCCGCCAGTGGAGTATCCCATCCGGTTGGAACGACTCTGCTCTGCGCTATCAGTTTCGGGTGGGCCTATCTGAGCAGCTAAAGGACTTGTTGGTAGCTTATCCTCCCCCTGAAACGTTAGAAGAGACCATGACGTTAGCCATCAGGGTGGATCGTCGTATGCGGGACAGACGTAGGGAGAAAGGAACCGCTGAACTCTGTAAAACCCCTACCTCTTTTCTGTCTCCTTCTAAACCTTCTCCTTCCCTGTTACCACCACCGGAGGAACCCATGCAGATCAGTGCTACCGATGCGAGAACTAGACGAGCCCATCGTATGCAACATAACCTTTGTCTGTACTGTGGCAAAGCTGGACACCGTGTTCGGGAGTGTACCTCCAAGCCTGGATCATCGCCGGAAAACTCCAGCGCCTGAGTGACTATCGAGGGGGTCACTCAGGCGCACAGGTACCACTCGATAAGAATAAGTTAATGGTCCCCATCTCACTATGTTTGGGTGAGAAATGTATTTCGGGGTTTGCCCATGTTGATTCAGGGGCATCAGCTAATTTTATTAATTCCGGGTTTTGGTCCAGTCTGGGGGTATCTCCGCTTCAGCTTAAATGCCCGCTGAGTATTACTGGGGCGGACTTTACCCCATTGGCTCAAGGTAGAGTGAAATATATCACTCCTCCTCTGGAAGTGAAAGTGGGGTTGATCCATTCGGAGTGTCTTGATTTTTTGGTTATGGACAATTTGTCTTCCAGTGTTATTTTAGGTTTGCCCTGGTTGACCCAGCATAATCCTGTTTTTGATTGGGCAAGCAGAGAACTCGTTCAATGGGGGCCAGAGTGTGCTGCTCACTGTCTTTCTTTAAATTTAACAGGATGTTCTGCATTAGAAGGGGAGATCCCCGAGTTTCTGTCTGATTTTCTTGATGTTTTTGATGAAAAATCGGTGGACGAACTACCCCCTCATCGTCCATACGATTGTGCTATTGATTTAGTTCCTGAATCTAAATATCCGAAAGGGCGAATCTTTAATTTGTCTAGACCAGAGAGGGAAGCTATGCGGGATTATGTTAAGGAAAGCTTACATAAGGGTCACATCCGTCCCTCCTGTTCTCCCCTTGGGGCCGGATTTTTCTTTGTAGGTAAAAAAGATGGTGGATTACACCCCTGTATCGATTATCGGGAGCTAAATAAAATCACCATTAAAAATCAACACCCGCTTCCTTTGATTCCTGATTTGTTTGATCAGATTGTAGGGGCCCGGTGGTTTTCTAAGATCGACCTCCGGGGGGCCTATAATTTGATTCGAATAAAGGAGGGTGACGAGTGGAAAACTGCATTCAATACCCCCGAGGGACACTTTGAATACCTGGTCATGCCCTTCGGGTTGTGTAATGCGCCCGCAGTTTTCCAACGCTTTGTCAATGATGTGTTTCGTGAGTACCTGGGTCGTTTTGTAGTGGTATACTTGGACGATATCTTGATTTTCTCTCCAGATTGGTCTTCACATGTCAACCATGTCCGCAGGGTTATGGAACTTCTAAGACAGAATCAGTTATTTGCCAAGTTGTCGAAGTGCCAGTTTGGTGTTCAGGAGGTCTCTTTTCTGGGATATAAGATCACCCCTAGTTCGTTTGGTATGGATCCCCTTAAAGTGGCAGCCATTGAAAAGTGGGAGCGCCCAAGAAATCTGAAAGCTCTTCAGAGATTTCTGGGTTTCGCCAATTACTACAGAAAATTTATTAAGGGGTTCTCAGTGATTGCTAAACCCTTAACTGATCTTACCAGAAGGGGAGCTGATATGGAGAGCTGGACTCCTGAAGCCATTCTGGCCTTCGACAAACTCAAAACATGTTTTTCTGCAGCTCCGGTGTTGATTCAACCTGACTTTGAACTGCCTTTTATTGTCGAGGTAGATGCATCAGAGGTGGGTGTAGGGGCTGTCCTGTCACAAGGTCCAGAAACGCTCACTAATCTCAGACCCATAGCCTACTTCTCTAGAAAATTCTCCAAAACCGAATGCAACTACGATATAGGCAATAGAGAACTCCTTGCCATTAAGTGGGCATTTGATGAGTGGAGACATTTTTTAGAGGGGGCTAAACACAAAATTAAGGTTTTAACCAATCATAAAAACCTCGTTTATTTAGATAAAGCCAAGCGCCTTACTCCACGGCAAGCCAGATGGGCATTATTTTTTACACGGTTTAATTTTGAAATCACCTTCAGACCGGGTTCCAAAAATGTAAGAGCTGATGCTTTGTCTCGTAGTTTCAATATTAACGAAGTCCCCGTAAAAGAATCCGAAACTATCTTATCTCCTGGGGTGGTGGTGGCTATACTGCAGCCAGATCTGGCTGCTCAGGTGGTTCAGTCTCAGTCTATGGCGCCTAGAAACACCCCGGAAAACAAACTATTTGTTCCCCCAAATCTTCGGTTAAAAGTGTTGGAAGAAACACATTGTTCAGTACTGGCAGGTCATCCAGGTATTGCTGGTACCAAGTACCTACTGTCTCGTCATTACTGGTGGCCATCCTGGGCTACAGATCCTAAGCTGTTTGTAGAAGCTTGTGATATTTGCGCCAGGTCCAAGGTTCCTCGCAGGTTACCGGAGGGACTTCTTCAACCCCTGCCTCTGCCTGCTAGACCTTGGACCCACATCTCCATGGATTTCATAACTGATTTACCACCCTCTAAGGGTAAAACGGTGATTTGGGTGGTTGTTGATAGATTCTCGAAGATGTGTCATTTAATTCCTCTCAACAAGCTTCCCAATGCGCGTATCTTAGCCTCTCTTTTTATCAGTCATATCTTACGTTTGCATGGGGTACCAGAGAATATTGTTTCTGACAGAGGAGTACAGTTTATATCTAGATTCTGGAGAGAGTTTTGTGGTCGCCTAGGTATATCTTTGTCATTTTCTTCAGCCTTTCATCCACAATCCAATGGACAAACGGAGAGGGTAAATCAGTCACTGGAGCAATTCTTAAGGTGTTTCGTTGCAGGTTCACAGGAGAAATGGAGAGAATACTTACCATTGGCTGAATTTGCCCTAAACAATCGTGAAAGTCAGTCTCTCAAAATGTCGCCGTTCTTTTGTAATTTTGGGTTTAATCCTCGTTGTTCTTCTGTACATGCGTCCGAATGCATTAATCCATCCGCTGAAAGAATCTACAGAAAACTGTGCACAGTTTGGGCCCAGGCTCTGCAGAACCTGGTTAAAGCCCAAGAAAATTGTAAAAAACAATCTAATAAAAGACGCATATCTGGCCCTGAGTACAAGGTGGGTGACAAGGTGTGGCTCTCCACTAGAAATTTGAAATTAAAGACACCATCTGGTAAACTGTCTCCTAAATACATTGGTCCTTATCCTATAGTAGAGATCATAAATCTCCCCTAGGAGTCTAAGAATTCACGATGTTTTTCATAAGTCTCTGTTGAAAAAATATGTTAATCCTGTGTTACCGTCTGCTCCTCCCGCTCCGTTGGTTATTCAGGGTGAACTAGAATATGAGGTGGAGAGAGTTCTGGATTCTCGTCGGGTTCAGAATTCTTTGCAATATTTAGTTCATTGGAAAGGATTTGGGCCAGAGGAGCGCACTTGGGTAGCTAGTAGGGATATGCATGCGTCACGTCTAGTTAGACAATTTCATCTGCATAATCCATCTAAGCCTGGTCCCTTAGGTAGAGGTCCGGAGGCCCCTCCTGAAGGGGGGGGTAATGTCAGTAACTTACCTGACCGCGCTCCAGCGTCGTCTGGCCCGGCTGGAGCGCAGCGCCGTCCTCCTCGGCAGGGCCGGGTGACGTCACGGAGACCCGACGGCGTCCCTAGTAACCAGGGGAGCCGCGGGTCTCGCGTTAGTGTACGTCGCCCGGCCGAGCAGCTGAGTGCTGTTGAGCTCAGGCTGAGTGACGGATCTCTCTGCCACTCAGCCTGCAGTGCACCAGCTGCTATGTGTCTGGATTCAGGAGGCCGGACCAATCAGCCTTTGGTCCGGGCTCCTGATCCAGTATAAAGTGTTGTCAGTGCCAGCCTCTAATCGCTGGCTATTAGTTGTCTCTGATCCCAGCTCCCCAGTCCCTTGTATTCTGCCCTAGCCTTCCTCTATTGTCTTGCCTGGATTCTGACCTTTTGCCTGTCCCCTGACTCTCCGTTTGGTTCCGATTTTGTACTGCGTTGCTCGTTTGGTTCTGACTCGGCTAGTTTAATCCCCGCATTGTGTTTGTCTGTCTGTCTGCGTTTTATGTTTTGCACGTATACAGCATAGGGATTGTCTTCGTGGTTGTCCGCGACCGCTTAGGGTCGACCGAGGCAAGTAGGCAGGTGACAGTGGGTGGGGTCAGATTCAGGGCCCACTGTCGAGTGTCTTGTCTTCACCTGCTATTCCTGACAGCATCTTTACATGCCCGTCGCTAACTATATCTTAGCTATTCAATTTCCCATAGCCCTCCCTTAAAAATGATGGGTTCCTCTTTTTAGTGAACATCTGTCCCATTCTCGCACCCAGCCCTAGGTAGCTTATTGGGGATTCTCCAAACCTATCTAGGTCTTGTAATAGGCTCCTGCTTGCGGCGGGATGCCTTCCCTCTTTGCCACAACGAGAATAATCCATGGGTCTACTGATCCATGGCGCCTAAACCTTGTACTGAATCGACAGGGCACAAGCTAGGAGTGGAACTAATACAAGTACTATTCCCACTGTTCACCGAACAGATTGTTTTCACTCCAGGAACCTACTCATACAAAGAGTCTATGTTCCTACTGTCTGTGCAATCTATACCTTCTTGTATGACTAGGCCACTTTAACCGTGCCTTATTTCCCAATACTTTTACTTTCTAACAGATCCCGTTATTCCCCTCAGACACACTACTCTCTCCCGTCCACTGGGGATTCAAGGGAGGAGCTCACACATTCTACTCACGGGATCTCATGTGACGTAGGCTTCTCCATCCCTCAACCAGAACTCCTCCTGCCCCCCTTCCAACTCGTAGTGACGCACAGCTACACCCCCATTCCGCACCACGAAGCCAGAAACCACCCTGTTTACTTTTATCCGTGCTTTATTCAACCTCACTACAGATCTAGCTGTGTGCCACGTAGATCTTGGAACCATCTCAGACCACACGACAACCATGTTCGGGAACAGTAACCACAACTGAAACAAGTAATTGCGAATGTCCCTAAGTAGCTCCCGCATGTACCCCCAACATGAAGTACCAATATATCGGGAGCCCTATCCAACCCCACAGAACACTGGAACTCGCACAACACCCTGCTCCACACCAGCCCACTAAATCCCAGCCACCGAACCGTTGCTACCTCCCTCAGGAAGCCAGGCTGTCTACCATTGGGGCGCACATCAGCCCTGCAAGCACCTCGGACCATGTAGGAGTGACCCAGGATCCACACCAGACAGGGGGCTCCTCCTGCAACGACACGGGAAAACATTCAACACACATGCCCCAGTTTACAACCCCCACAAGAGCACAACAGAGCCCTACACCAACTGAGGCCTGATGTAAGATCTGAAACGTGACGATTCCCACCTTCCTATGTTCCTGACCACTTCTGCCCCCAGACCCCAGCTAGCAGCCTCTGTAGCCGCACCTATTCGGAAGGAATGCGGCGCAAAACAGGATGAGTCAAGACCTAGCTCATCCAAGCAGCGGCGGAATACTGCCGTGAATTGATATTGGGACAAATAAGCCCCATCCGCATGACATAACAAAGGACCTGTGCCATGAGGGTGCAGCCGTAAAAACAATCCAAACATCGCACTGGACACATCTCTGAACCCGACACTGACCCCAGCACTACTTGCTTGCCCCTGCCCCCTTGATCCGTCTTAGACCGTCTTATCCAAAATTCCACTCTATCCTGACATCCCAACACATCTCCTCTCAACAACCCACCCACTCTGTTACCACTGGGGGCCACCAACTCTCCAATACGCAAAGCCCCAAAGAAGGCCAGGGAAAAGGCTAACCTAAATAAAACCGCCTCATAGGGAGTGCGGTAGATGACATCAGCCACTCCCTCTAGGCGTTCCAATAACCGGAAACCAACAGGCCTACGTGCGTCTCTCTGCACTCGACCCCGACGAAAACCCTTAACGGCCTGTGCCACCACAAAATCCTTCGTGATGTCCGGCATTCTACGAACCTTGAAACCATAAGCCAACCCCGCTAATATCCTATTCAGTTTAGCCACCGACCACCCCTTAACCGACATGTCCCCAACCCAACAAAGAAGTGCCATACACTGCCCCTCCACTGAATCAATCCCCCCAAGACCTGCGCACCACTCCGACCAAAGCCGCCAGGAAGACTCGTAGGAGGCCCACGTACCAGAGGCCAACAAAGCCTGAATCAGCTGTCCTGCCGCTCGAAGCCCAAGTCCCACAGGTGCTCCGAACACTCCATGCCCTTCTCCTCTGCTTCCGGTGCCAGCTGCCGAAACTGCAAGCGGGAAAGAGAATCAGCGAGTAAATTCAGGACTCCAGGCACATGTACCGCCACCACCCACGCATTCAACCGGAGACATTCAAGTACCAAACAACGCAGCAACCTAACCACCGGCAGGGATGATGCCGATGGCCATCACCACACCCATGTTATCACAGTGAAACCATACTTTACAATCCCGAAACTTCCCCCCCCCCCACAAGAGCACCGAGACTACAAGCGGAAAAGCTCCAAAAAAGCCAAATTCCTCGCACACCACTCACCTTGGCAATAAGCCCCAAAACCTCCACTCCCTGCTGCGTCCATGAAAAGATTGAAATCTGCATTTTCCATCACCTCTGCCAACACCAATGACCTGCCGTTATATTGTTCCAAAAAACTCCCCCACACCTCCAGATCATCCCGGTGGTCGCGGGTCAAACGAACAAAGTGATGAGGGTCCCGAATCCCTGCCTTTGCAGCGGCCAAACACAAAACACCCGCCCCATCGGGATGATCCGGCAGGCGAAGTTGAGCTTCCCCAACAACAACTGTAACTCAGGCAATTGAATCTTCTTTAGGTGCCTGGCCCTCTCCACCTCATGCCTCAAGGACAGGAGTTTGTCCTCCGGCAGCCTACACTCCATGGCGACGGTATCTATCGTAATGCCTAAAAAACTCAACTCCATCACGGGACCTTCCATTTTTTTCTGGAGCTAGGGGAACCCCGAAAGACTCTGCCACTCCTTCCAAGGTACATAGCAACGTGCGGCATATGGGGGAACCAGGTGGGCCGATGCATAAGAAATCATCTAAATAGTGGATGAGGGACCGAACACCCGTCACGTCCCTTACCACCCACTCCAAAAAAGAGCTAAATGCTTCGAAGTAAGCACATGAGTAAGCAATAAGTAAGCACATGACATCCCATGGGCAAACATCAATCTATGAAATATGCACCATCCCAATAGCACCCCAACAGCCGCACGCTATCCGCATGTACTGGCAGTAACCTGAATGCCGCCTCCACATCCGCCTTTGCCAATAACGCCCCCCTCCCATAGGATCTAACCCAACGAATCGCTGCATCAAATGACGTATAAACTACTGAACATAGTTCAGGGTCTATATCATCATTGACAGACAACCCCCGCGGATGAGACAGATGGTGTATGAGCCGAAACTTATTTGGCTCCTTTTTGGGGACCAACCCCAGGTGCGAGATCACTAAATTTGGGAAGGGTGGCGACTCAAATGGCCCCGCCATCCTGCCCAAACCTACCTCCTTCATCAGTTTTTCATACACTAATTTGGGATGCAGGTAAGCAGACTTCAGGTTACGCAAGGACGGTGGTACCTGGTGCGAAGAAGCAGGGATGACAAATCCATCCCTGAATCCCACCTCAAGCAACTCCGCCCTCTGTCTATTGAGGAACCTATTTAGATGCGGCAGCATCGCCAGCAGTCTCACTGGTGTCACCCCCATGGGAACCACTGGGGCCCTGTCCTCTACCCTTCCCCTTTAGGTAACATTTTAATGCCCCATGAGTGGTTCCATTGCAGATGGAGCAGGTGTGCTTAAAACGGCAGCTGTAAACCCATCTGCACTGGCCCTCGTTAAACTGCCAGCACACTCCCGTTTTTTGACCACCTGATTGTCCTCCCTGACAAGAGCCGAACAGTTGTCCGTTGCCTTTTCCCCAAAAACGCTCGCCAAAATGGCAAACGCTTGGAGCCAGTTATTAAACGTTTGCGGGATCAACCGTCACCTCTTTTCCTCGTCTTCTTTTTTATTGTCATCTTTCTTAGCTTTATCTAAATTAAATTTCTCCAATGGAAGGAGCGAAAAAATCTCTACGTACTCGTCCTTCCATATTTTTTCCCTCACTTCCTTTTTTAAATGAGAACCCAAGGGACCCTCGAAGAACACGTACACTTCGCCCCGGGCCCTATCGTCTATCCTAACCTGGTCCGCCTCCTTCTCCGTCTGCACTGACACTGTCACCCCCCCCCAGATCAAGCTGAGGCCATACTCACAATAGTACTCTCTATACGGGTACCCACCGAACCCGACTGTTGCTGCACCCACGCCACACTGACTCCCCTCGGCGATCCTGGAACTCCGAGGCCTCTGCATTTTCACGGCTCCTGGTGACCAAGCCAGCGTCAAAAGATGTATTGCTGAGGAGGCGGTTGCTGCTAGCAACCTCCGCGGGATCCAAAGAGCCACGTGCTCCCATCTCAAGAAGGCTCGGGACTGCACTATCCTGCACCCCGCTGGACACTCTGGGCGGCCTAATGACCGCAGACCTGGGTCGAGTTGCCTGGGACAGGGCAAGCGGGCTGACTGGGGGATCGCCAGGCCACGCCGCCGCATTACCGCTACTGTGAGGAGGGGGGGAGCGGGCAGGCCCCACCCCCGCAAACGAGGGAGGGACGTACCCCACCGAGGATCTGTTGGAGGGCCTGGACTTGGAAGGCCCAAATGAGGGCTCATCAGTTGGGGAGGCCAGCGGCCGGACTGGAGCATCGCCGTGCACCCCTGCCGTGGGGCTGGATGATGGCGCGGAGGAAGCACGTCCAGGCCTCACCTCATGGCTTGGTGAGGGCCCGCGCCGCTGCACTGTACGGATTCCTCACAGGCCGAGCCCGTCTGGTGAAAGCAGAGGGCCGCGGGACTCAGCTTGGAGGGTCCCTGGAGGGGCTCCGTGGGCGACGCCCAGCACTACTGCTCGGTGGCTCCGGGCTCAATCGTACAGGGGGACGAGTCCACCTGTGGGCCCGACGGAGAGGGGTCCTTCGCCATGGGAGTAGCATTAAGCAGCTCCCGCAGCCTCACCTCCATCCAGGCAGCGTCGGAGGAGCTGGCAGCACTGTGCAGCTGCTTCAGGAGAAGGTCTACACCAGACATCTTTAGGTGAGGAGACTAAGGCGGCCTGACTGAACAACTCGGGGGTCTGGCACCGAATGCCTCCAGCCCGCACATACGACGCTCACCTTAGCTACTCCCCCCACGGCTTACGTGCAGGACCGCCTACAAACCCTGTCATGCGGGCCTGCACGTAAGCCTGCGGCTCCGCTCCGGCCCTCCTTTCTAACACTGAATAAGCTATTTCCAAGTGATTTAATGAACCAGGTACATAGATCCACGTTATAAAGAAGTACCAGGTAAATAGATCCACTTGGATTTATCATTCTCAGAGTGAATAAGTTATTTCCAAGTGGATCTATGTACCTGGTATATCTGCTCTCTTGGAAAGTCAATCTATGTACCTGGTACACCTGCTCCTTTATAACGTGGATCTATGTACCTGGTACATCTGTTCACTAAGAAATAGCTTATTCAGTGTGAGGATGATAAATCCAAGTGATTAAATGTACCAGGTACATACATCCACTTTCCAAGAAAGCAGATGTACCAGGTACATAGATCCACTTGGATTTAGCATCCTCACACTGAGTAAGCTATTCCCAAGTGAGGGGATGGACAGGGTACGTAGATTCACTTGGATTTAGACACGACCTGCTCTTCACAATGTAAGGTTGAGGACCTTTGGGTTATGTGATCAGGTTCTTCACATGTCCTTTTCTCTCTCTATGCAGGTCCTGCCCATCTCCTGTGTCTTCTGATGTTCAGAGCTCACCCTGCACTACAATGAGGGGGCTGAACATTAGAACTCTGGTGGGCCCTGGCACTTCCCCAGATAAGCCCTGAGCTAACGCCGGCCCTGTGAATAGTTGTCCACGTAATGCATGAAAGCACTGCATCTATTAGAGCAGGGGTAGAGAACCTTGGCAGGCCGCTAATCGGCCGATAAACGATTCATGTAAGTGGCTACCTGTAGTCTACTTTCCCAACTCACATTCTGGGTACTATATGGCAATTGAGCGTTCTTTTCATGTGATTCCCCAAGCAGGACTATAGAATTGCTTCTTGGACACCATAAAAAAACTACAGTGCCACAGAAGTAGGTATAGGGATAGGTGATGTCAGCTAACATACTAGGCACCAGTTACTGTTAGAAAGCTGTCCCAGGCTTGGGAGGGTCTGCCCTGGTGACAAGCCTGGTGTCCCAGGCTTTCGTCTATGTTCAAACAAATATTTTATGACAAGAAAGTCCGTTGTTTGCAATTAAATTGTCTGAAATCAGTGCAAACAATGGCCATTTTTCGCACAATGTATTGAACAACAATCGTTCTTTGGTACGACATGTCAATCATCTCCGTGCGTTGTGCATTAAAATCAATGCACTTTTCAGTGCAACAACGGCCGTTGTTTGACACTCACTACAGCACCCATTGTTTTTGAGTGCCAAACTGTACAGCCTTACAGACACAACACAGTGCACCTGAGTACCTAAGTTATATAAAATAGCTGGAGAAAGAAATATAGAAAATAAAATGCAGAAATATAAAGAACATTTCTATAATACACCTTTACATGCTGAGGATTTTCTGGTGTAGATTTTATCGGTGAGTTAGCAGCAGATTTACAGGATATATAGGAGGTGTGAACATACTCTTAAAGGGGTTTTACAGGGAGAATATACAGATGAGTTGTCTACAGGTCACTGATCCTTGAGCAACACACTTGTTTAGTGCCCCAACTAAAATGGTGTTGGGGCCATTGTCTCTATCCACTATGTAGCAGTGACATCACGTAACTATAGCTCAGCTCCTGTTTAAAGGGGTTATCCGGGTAACAAAAACAATATTCTAAACAATCACCCTTACCAATACCACCCAAAAGTTTTTGAATAAAATAAGGTTCCTAGCAAACCATTTGATCAAATAGAATGTACCAACTCACCACGTTAAGGTGAACCCCAGAGGGATGGACCCTATACTAACTAATAGCTTCTCTTGGACTAAGTGTACAAAACTGGGCATATAGGATCAACTGAACTCTGAGTAAATCTGGGCATATAGGATCAACTAAACTCTGTGTAAATCACCCACAGGAGATGTGTGAAGTGCATAGCTAAAAGGAGGTAACCACAACCCCCACAGGTAACACAAAAAGCAAATGAATAGCCATCACTCCACTAACACTTGTTCACACTATGCGGTTTGCACGTTGCCATGGCTATGAATAAGTGTGTGTGGAGTGCTGGCTATTGGTTTGCTTTTTGTGTCGTCTGTGGTGTGGGGTTACCTCCTTTTAGCTGTGCACTCCACCCATCTCCTGTGAGTGTTTTACACAGAATTTAGTTGATCCTATTTGCCCAGTTTTGTAGACTTATAGTCCGAGAGAGGCTATAAGTTAATATTGGGTCCATCTCTCTGGGGGTCACCTTAATGTGGTGAGTTGGTACATTCTATTTGATGAAATGGTTGTTCATTACAAATGGTTTTAATATGGAAAGAAAATATGGACAGTATACAGGTGCAAGAAGCTGATGTGTTATTTCCTTTCCTGCCACTAGATGGCGATATATAACAGTCCCCTGTCTGTAGTGTGACAACTTTACACATAGTTTTAGATACAACATTTTGAGTAAACAGAGAGGATGTATCAATGTTTCTTTTGTACCCTCCTCTTTTACATGGCTCCTGGCATTGTTTAAAAAAACAGCACCTTATAATTCACTATTAATTTTAACCCTTCCAGCGAAGCAATTTATTTATTTTTTATTCATTTTCCCCTCACCTTCATAACACAAAAATGAAACTTTGCGCGGTCCACTGGGTCATTTTGGGCTTGGTCCTCAAAGGGTTAATATATATTATGATGTGCCACCAATACTCTTGGAATTTTGGGCAGGACCACAGGCCATGCCATAGATCAGTGGCGCTCTCATTGCATTTCGGACATGCGTTCCGGGAAGTGTGGAGATGCTGGGAAATTGAAACCGTATATGGCCCGGTGGATTATTCTTAAGTAGGTTTCCCTCCATCTTTCATTGACCACATAAGCTCTGACTTTCATCAACCCCTGTCTGATTTTGTCGCCACTATCAGGGTCTTACTTTTCTTTGGAACACTTTTTTTTTTTTTTTAACTTTTTTCTATACATTTTTATTCCCTCCAGAGGACCAGTACAAGTGTTTGATTACTTCCACTTATCCACTGCAGCGCACTCTCATTTTCCCTCTCTAAAGCCTCTCAGCCCTGCGTCACATTGTTTCTGGGTCGCCAGTATGACTGTGATGTTGGACTACAATAAGCCGAGGATTATCCGTGTGGGGCAGTGTAGACATTCAATCATCTTTCCTGCAATCACATTTCCATCATAGCGAACACTCCGCAGCCCTGATGCAAACATTCCAGCGCTGTGACAATATGGGAAGATCCATCTGATTTAGCTGAATCCAGTCCTGGTCTTTGCCTCTTATTTATCCACCAATAGATCCTGGAGAGAATTTTTAGCATTTGATAATCTGGAAAGTTCCATAATGCGGCACAGAACTGCAATATATTGTCACCACATTCCCATCAAAGCAAACACATAGCAGAAATCAATAGTACAGGCGATTATTATTAGACGAAAAATTATATATTATATATTTTATATATTATTATTAGATGAAAATGCATTTTTATCATAAAAAAGCAGTTTGAAGCTCTCCCTCCTGTCTTTATGGTTCTCTTATGGAGAGGGGAGGGGTGGAGGGAGATGAGGCACCAAAACAGGACAACAAAGAGTTAATTTACAACTATATCACCTGCTATCTCCTCTGAAGTCAGCACTGACCTCTCTGACCTCTGAATGCCGGCTTTCACACAGGTCCTGCTGTGTAATCCTTTGTTTTCTGCTGGCGCCTAATCTCCCTCCTCCCTCCTCCCCCCTCCCCTCTCCATAGAATACACAGGGCTCGATTTGATTTCTGCAAAAAAAAAAAAAAAAAAACGACAGTGACACTTTAAGGATGGCAACGTTGTAAAATCATTGGAACATTTATCTGTCTCTAGTCTATGACCACGGTTACCTGCTAAAACAAAGTGGAGTCCCATTATTATAACCACTTCCTACTTTCCATGTTACCAGCGAGAAGCTCACAAAGGTGTCTTGGGGGTAGTCCTGGAATTGGACCTCTGCCAATTGGTAAAGGGGTTGTCTTCTGCAAAGAGTCCCATTTTCTGATTCACTAAGCGGATGTGTGTTGGTGTATAACAACTACTGCTGGAGCAACACAAGATGGTGGTGGCCGTGTTATGTTCGCGGAATGTTCTTGTGGCGTTCTCTGAGTTACTCTGCTGTCAGCTGATCCGATTGTGAATCCAGATTACGTATACCCATCCATGCTGATTGTCTCCCCTGGGGTGGATGGGAACAATGCGACATGTGACATGGCTACTAATATCTGACATCGCTTGCAAAAGCATGAGCAAGACTTCTAAGAACCCAACTGAACTGTGGGAGTGACTGCGGGGGTCCCGATCGGTAAAATGGACCGCCAGAGGTCTCTCACCTGCCTCTGCGCGGTCCGATCGGCGCTCTGTTCTCTGAGCCTGCACAGGCTCAATGAGCAGAGCGCCGATAACACTGATCAATGCTATGCCTATGGCATGTAAAAATCCAAAGGGACTTCAAATGTGTAAAAAAAAAAAAAAAAGTTAAAAAAACCAACACACTACCCCAAAGCCCCTCCCCCAATAAAAGTCTAAATCACCCCCATTTCCCATTATATAAATAAAACTTATAAAAATAAATAAATAAACATATAACATACAGTAGCAGGCGTAATTGTCCGATCTATTAAAATATAACAAGCGTCATTGAGAACGGTGAACGGCGTACACGAAAAGAGGGGGGAAAAAACAGCGGATAACCGATTTTATGTTACATTATATATAAAAAAAAAAATTATAAAAAGTGATCAAAACGTCCGATCTTCACAAATATGGTATTAATAAAAACTAGAGATCATGGCGGAAAAAATGACACCCCATACAGCCCCGTAGGTCAAAAACTAAAACCGTTATAACAGGGCTCCAGACTAAAAAATTTACCTAGGAGCCATTGGCTCCTAACCTGAAAAATTTAGGCGCCAAATAGAATATTTGGTCGCCAACATTTTAAAACATGTAAAATTAATGTTATGTTAAATGGGACCTACTGTGTGCAGAGGCCACGGCAGCCTCCTCCTCCTTTAGATTCTTTCTTTTCTTAGTTTGAAAACATTCAACATCGAAACTTGCAACTTGACAACCATATACCCCCCTGCTGCCGGTGTGCTCCCTCAGCAAGCTGCCATCTTACCGGCAATGATCTACTATATATATATATATATATATATATATATATATATATATATATATATATAGCCCCCGGCAGCCGATGACATATAGCCCCTGTGGCAATGTATATGGGAAGTGCTACTGTGCAGTGTATACATACACACACACTGAGGGAAGTGGTACTGTGCAGTCTATATACATACAGACACTGAGGGAAGTGGTACTGTGCAGTCTATACATACACACTGAGGGAAGTGGTACTGTGCAGTCTATATACATACAGACACTGAGGGAAGTGGTACTGTGCAGTCTATACATACACACTGAGGGAAGTGGTACTGTGCAGTCTATACATACAGACACTGAGGGAAGTGGTACTGTGCAGTCTATACATACAGACACTGAGGGAAGTGGTACTGTGCAGTGTATATACATACAGACACTGAGGGAAGTGGTACTGTGCAGTGTATATACATACAGACACTGAGGGAAGTGGTACTGGGCAGTCTATATACATACAGACACTGAGGGAAGTGGTACTGTGCAGTATATATACATACAGACACTGAGGGAAGTGGTACTGTGCAGTCTATACATACACACTGAGGGAAGTGGTACTGTGCAGTCTATATATACAGACACTGAGGGAAGTGGTACTGTGCAGTCTATACATACAGACACCGAGGGAAGTGGTACTGTGCAGTCTATACATACAGACACTGAGGGAAGTGGTACTGTGCAGTCTATATACATACAGACACTGAGGGAAGTGGTACTGTGCAGTCTATACATACACACTGAGGGAAGTGGTACTGTGCAGTCTATACATACAGACACTGAGGGAAGTGGTACTCTGCAGTGTATATACATACAGACACTGAGGGAAGTGGTACTGTGCAGTGTATATACATACAGACACTGAGGGAAGTGGTACTGGGCAGTCTATATACATACAGACACTGAGGGAAGTGGTACTGTGCAGTATATATACATACAGACACTGAGGGAAGTGGTACTGTGCAGTCTATACATACACACTGAGGGAAGTGGTACTGTGCAGTCTATATATACAGACACTGAGGGAAGTGGTACTGTGCAGTCTATACATACAGACACTGAGGGAAGTGGTACTGTGCAGTCTATACATACAGACACTGAGGGAAGTGGTACTGTGCAGTGTATATACATACAGACACTGAGGGAAGTGGTACTGTGCAGTCTATATACATACAGACACTGAGGGAAGTGGTACTGTGCAGTGTATATACATACAGACACTGAGGGAAGTGGTACTGTGCAGTCTATACATACAGACACTGAGGGAAGTGGTACTGTGCAGTCTATATATACAGACACTGAGGGAAGTGGTACTGTGCAGTCTATACATACAGACACTGAGGGAAGTGGTACTGTGCAGTGTATATACATACAGACACTGAGGGAAGTGGTACTGTGCAGTGTATATACATACAGACACTGAGGGAAGTGGTACTGTGCAGTGTATATACATACAGACACTGAGGGAAGTGGTACTGTGCAGTCTATACATACAGACACTGAGGGAAGTGGTACTGTGCAGTCTATACATACAGACACTGAGGGAAGTGGTACTGTGCAGTGTATATACATACAGACACTGAGGGAAGTGGTACTGTGCAGTGTATACACACACACACACACACACTGAGGGAAGTGGTACTGTGCAGTGTATATACATACAGACACTGAGGGAAGTGGTACTGTGCAGTCTATATACATACAGACACTGAGTGAAGTGGTACTGTGCAGTCTATACATACAGACACTGAGGGAAGTGGTACTGTGCAGTCTATACATACAGACACTGAGGGAAGTGGTACTGTGCAGTCTATATATACATACAGACACTGAGGGAAGTGGTACTGTGCAGTGTATACATACAGACACTGAGGGAAGTGGTACTGTGCAGTGTATACACATACAGACACTGAGGGAAGTGGTACTGTGCAGTGTATATACATACAGACACTGAGGGAAGTGGTACTGTGCAGTCTATACATACAGACACTGAGGGAAGTGGTACTGTGCAGTCTATACATACACACTGAGGGAAGTGGTACTGTGCAGTCTATACATACAGACACTGAGGGAAGTGGTACTGTGCAGTCTATACATACAGACACTGAGGGAAGTGGTACTGTGCAGTCTATACATACAGACACTGAGG
Organism: Dendropsophus ebraccatus; assembly: GCF_027789765.1. Classification (NCBI taxonomy): domain Eukaryota; kingdom Metazoa; phylum Chordata; class Amphibia; order Anura; family Hylidae; genus Dendropsophus; species Dendropsophus ebraccatus. The sequence goes on from NC_091463.1 coordinate 85,572,271, forward strand.
GAAGTGATACTGTGCAGTGTATATACATACAGACACTGAGGGAAGTGGTACTGTGCAGTGTATATACATACAGACACTGAGGGAAGTGGTACTGTGCAGTGTATATACATATAGACACTGAGAGAAGTGGTACTGTGCAGTCTATATACATACAGACACTGAGGGAAGTGGTACTGTGCAGTCTATACATACAGACACTGAGGGAAGTGGTACTGTGCAGTCTATACATACAGACACTGAGGGAAGTGGTACTGTGCAGTGTATATACATACAGACACTGAGGGAAGAGGTACTGTGCAGTGTATACACACACACACACTGAGGGAATTGGTACTGTACAGTCTATACATACAGACACTGAGGGAAGTGGTACTGTGCAGTGTATACACATACAGACACTGAGGGAAGTGGTACTGTGCAGTGTATACACATACAGACACTGAGGGAAGTGGTACTGTGCAGTCTATACATACACACTGAGGGAAGTGGTACTGTGCAGTCTATATATACAGACACTGAGGGAAGTGGTACTGTGCAGTCTATACATACCCCCCCCCCCCTCGCACACCACACGCACTGACTACCGCACCTGGCCGCCATCACAACAGACACTACCAATCCCCCGCCCAGGCCGCGGTCCCCCCACACACATTACTGGCCGGCCGCCACCCCTGCCGTCCCTCCGGTTGTACTCACCCACTATCTAAGCTTGGTGCCGCTGGGGTGAACTTGAAGAACCGCGGCGCCGGGTGAGGAGAGGCGGGAGAGAGGCGCTGGAGGAGTGTGGCGCCTCTGCGGGCGTCCGTCCAATGAATGACGGACGTGCTGGATGACGTCACTGGAGAAGCGTGTCCCCGCACACGTCATCCAGCACGTCCGTCATTCATTGGATTCGGCGCAGCGTGCGGAAGGCGGAAGTCCTTAAAGAGACAGCTCGCCGCCGGGACCAGTCGCAAATGGCGCTCAGATTAATAAATCTGGGCACCATTTGCAAGATGTCAGTCGCATTGGCGACCATTTTGGTCGCCATCTGGAGCCCTGTATAAGCGTCACAATAGGCCCATTTTATTAATATTTAATTGCCATAAAAAAGGATTTCATTAAAAAAAATATATATAACATTAGAGAATCTGTGTAACCTGCATATGGTTGTGTTCGGGCTGACCTATAGAATAATAGTATCATGTCGCTGTTACCATATAGTGCATTACGTAGACACAGGACCCCCCCCAAACGTTACCATATTGCATTCTTTTTTACGATTTCACCAATTTATATCTTCATAAATAATATATTTGGGATTCCGTCATACATGTTATGGTAAAATGAAAGACGCCATTACACAGTACAACTATTTCTGTAACAAACAAGCACTTACATGGCCTGTAGATAGAAAACTGAGAGTGCTGGAGCTCTTAGAAGGGGAGGAGGGAAAAACGGAAACACTAAGATCAAAATTTGCGCGGTCCACTGGGTCATTTTGGGCCTGGTCCTCAAAGGGTTAAAATTATATACATACATATATATATACTTTTTTAACTTTTATTTTTGCAATGTGAAGTTTGCTGCAATGGAAAAGAATCTGCAGTTTGTAAAACCATGGTGCGGGAAAACATGAAACTAACAGGTACAAAGGTGTAACTATAGAGCTCCAGCCCACTAGGAAAATCTGCAAGACAAGGGGCCCCATCTGTGCCATTATGTGATAGAACCTCAGCCTCACCCTGTCAGATACTATACCTGTGTGTACTACCTCTGCAGCCCCTAGAGCCATTTACCTGATTATATATTTTTCTATGACTAAATGTCTAAAATCCAGAATGCTTGATAATCCAGCAAACAAGTCTCTTTGATTTTGGATTAAAGGATTTTAGCAGTAAATGGTTAATATCCTCTATGATGGAGAATCTTCCCCTAACTGATATGAGGTACCAGGGCGTCCAGCTGTGTATAGCAGAACCCCATTCTCTTGAGCCCATGACGCCTCAGTGAGCTCCGGCAGTACGATGCTTACAGTCCGGTGAGCTGGAATATGTATTCACCCATGGATGATCTGGGAAGCTCATGGGAATGGTGCCAGGTCCGCCGCAGTGGCCAAGGCTTTTCGATTTTCTAGGTAACATCCATTATCAGGAATTGTAGTTTTAGACAAGGTTACTAGTTATATATGTAATGAAAACCGATCCAGTGAACAGAGCTTGGAATCTCTTTATTCTGTGGACTGTTCCTTATAGCTGACCAGTGCACCGGTACAAGGGGGTGCCCTAAAATTAAAAATTATTCCTCTCCCCTCTCCCCTGGGCCTACACTTCTTGTTTGAGTGCAGTGTAATGCTATGGAGGAGGCAAAGTGACTTATATATGACATGCTCCTCTATAGGACACCATGTTTGGATGAAGAAGCCATCCAGCCAGAGCACAACCTGGCGCATTGTCAGGTGGCGCTATGTATTGTCCCACCACTGGTGCTGTCTATGGCACCTTAGTAAGTCACTCCCTCAGGTTCACAAGAGTAGGAGATGTAGTATTGTATTTCTCCACTAGGTGTCACTTCTGTTTCCTCTTAACCTGTTGCACAGCTGAAGTACCAGGGGTTATTTGTTTTGTACCACATGTTTATATGCTGACCAATCAGAGGTGCTTGTTCTCACTTATCCTATCTCTTTTCTTCTCTCTCTCTCACACACCACTCACAGGAGGGTTTAGTTTGGCCCCTGTAGGAGGAGTTAGTTCCTGGTGGGAGGAAGTGAGGAGTTAGTAGTTGGAGGTACAAGAGGACGGATGTGTGAGACACTGCTCCCTTACAAAGTCTTTCCTATTAGATCCTAAGATCATTATGCAGTGCTAAACTCTACTTACAGAAGAGAAGCCACCAAGGAATAACCTTTGCCCATGCCAGGAACCTCTCTAAAAAGTGCAGGGAAGTCTCCTGAAGCAAGAAACAAAAGGACAAAGCTACTGTGGAAGGTCTACGTATCCTACTGCGCAGTAGAAGATGACTGGGAAATCTCTGAATTCTGCTACAACCAGATAACTGATGGCTGGGGCTCGTATTACCCACCTAGGATGGTTACCTCGCAAGTCACTATTGGCATCCTTGAGTACGACTATCCTCTTATCTCTTTTGTATCTACACCTGTTCCGGCAGAGCACATTCCCTACTTTGGGCAGGGCTCCTCATGCAACTCCTTTCCTCTTCTCTCTCTACAAAGCACCTGTTACTTCTACAAGCATTGGTTCTACTTCATTGTCAGCACAATGGTTAGCATCAACCACATCCAACTATGGACTCAGTGGTGAGTCTAAGGGCGGTATGGTGACTCAGTGGTTAGCATAGGCGACATTCAAATAAAGACTTAGTGGAGAGTTTATGGGCACTATGGTGGCTTAGTGGTTTGCATAAGTGACATTCAAATACTTAGTGGAGAGTCTATGGGTGGTATGGTGGCTCAGTGGTTAGCATAGGCCACATTCAAATACAGTGGTACCTTGGTTTAAGAGTAACTTGGTTTAAGAGCGTTTTGCAAGAAGAGCTCACAGTTTTTCAAAATTGTGACTTGGTTTAAGAGCATTGCTTTGGTTTAAGAGCTCCTGGTATTGGGTGGGAGTGTGAGTGGGGGAGGGGCATGGCCTGCATAGCGGGGTCTGCAGCACAGTACTCTGACCCAGGAAGTCTCTCTCACCTTCCAATTTATAGCAGATCCACTTCAGGCTGGGGCTTGCATCAGGGGACAGGACTGTGGGGATAATCTCTTTATAGCTTTAACCCCTCTCTCCCTGGACAGAGAGTGCTGCTATACTGTGTTCACATCTGCCCTGCTCATTCCTTCATGCTCCCTGCAGTCTCTATCAGTCCTTGTGTTTCCCATCCTGTCCATTCCTGCTATAATGTGCTTGCACTCACACTCAGCTATACACACTGCTGCTATAATGTGCTTGCACTCACACTCAGCTATACACACTGCTGCTATAATGTGCTTGCACTCACACTCAGCTATACACAGTGCTGCTATAATGATTCTAAAATGATTTTTGGGGTGTGGAACCAATTGTCTACATTTCAATGATTTCTTATGGGAAAATTTGCTTTGGTGTAAGAGTGGATTTGGATTACAAGCGCCTTCCCGGAACGAATTATGCTCGTAATCCAAGGCACCACTGTACTTAGTGTAGAGTCTATGGGCGGTATGGTGGCTCAGTGGTTAGCATCAACCACATTCATACAAGGACTCAATGGTACGTCTATGGGCAGCATGGTGGCCATGTGGTTAGCGACTGTGAATGAGGCAAATCTCTACATTAGTGGTTATGGAGTGCTATGCAAGTCTTTCACTTTTATGTGCACATGGTCAGGGGATTCAGCCAATACACCTGTGAAGCTGATATGTGAGGGGAACCTGGCAAGGATGCCTGTGAGCAGTTTGCCTTAAGGGGCGGCTGCCATGATCAGTCACCACGGACAGGGCACTATCTACTCTGCATATCCATTCACAAATCCTCCCCAACAATGACATCGTGCACCGCCGCCTCTTGAGAGATGCTGAGGCACTTGTCCATGCGGAAATCAATGATCAGCAAGCCATGATCACGTCTGAAGACGGAGTCTATATAAAAATAATACACATGTCTGCGAGTGCATCCTCTCGGGGGCTTCTGAATGGTTTTGCAGCTTAGTTGCTATGGAAACCGGAGTGGAGTGCGAACGACGTCTGTGTGTGTGATGGTGGGGGGTCTGTTTGCACAGAAACACAGTCTGCATCCCACAGAAGAGAGGATCCAAGGCTGCACGCTGTGTAAGATGACGGAAGGGGTGGGGAATGGAGCCCAAATATAGCACCGGCTAGGACATGCATATATAATATGGCAGGGAGCATCACAATCAGGGGACCGGGGGCTCTTACCTTATGTAATAAGACATTACGGGTGAGATCACATAGAGAAGCGGCAGACAAAGGATCCACCGGTCACTGTGGTAGAGGAACTCAATCTAAGAAACTAGAGCAGATGGCACGTCACCATTGCTACAGACCACCAGACACTGCACCAGTAGGGACCTGCCATACCACCATATACCAGAATAAGCCCTTATATCACAACCATAGCAGGAAGGTGAATCACATACACACTCAGCTCTGCTGCACCACTACACGGCTATGTATACTGCTCTGGAAGACTGATGATTCATGGTATTGAAGACTTCCCATACTATACACAGTAGGTAGAAGACTCCTGTATTAGGTAAGACTACAGAGGGTCACTATTATGTCTAGTGGAATATAAAGCACATGATGGTAGGGGGTAGTGTATATTCTACAGGAATGGATAGAAATGGAGGTCAACACGAACAAAGAATACTGTATTATTATACAGCGAAGACAGAGCAAAGCATAGGACTGGCTACAAATACTCACACCTATTGCACATTACATACATGCACTTTAAGATGCAGAATAATAAATTTTTTGCTAAAAATGACTCCATATACAATATATTTTATCTGCTATGGCAGAATACTATACATATATATATATATATATATATATATATATATATATATATATATTGCCCATTGTCACATGTAATCTAATGGTAAGATAGTATAGTATAGCGCTCTATGGTCTTTGGGGGTATGTGATTGTCTGACATGTAGCATCTACTAAAGTGTATATTGCGCCATTCTGTTTTACAGCGGACTCTTTATCTCTAGGACCTCTCGAGGCAAGGTGCATGGAACATTAGCTGTCTGTGCTTGGACTGCCCACGGATTCTATTCAGGTATGAGCAAGTTAAACATTACTAGAAGTCAATGGCTAAAGCCCCTATTACACAGGGCGATCAGCAGGAGCAAGTGAGCGCCGACCCATCAGGTCCCCTTATTCCCCTTGCTGCCGGTGCTATTACACACGCCGACAGTGAGCGGGTAAAAGCGGGGGGCTGCCCAGGCATCTTTACATCATCCGGGCAGCCCATAGAAGATAGCGGCGGTCTGTTGCCACCACTCCTATTACATAGGAATAGGAGTATTACACAAAGCGATTATCAGTTGTAATGGCTGTCCTGGAAAACATGGATACAGCCATAGGCCATAGGTTGTATCCTCCCTAGGGTAGCATCAAACTTCTGCAGCCACCGGTATTTAAATGCTGAGCAATCCCAACGTGCTCGAGTCACACTCATCTCTAGTCTGGTCTGGTGTTCTTAGGCTCAGTGTAGCAACCCTTAGTAGACTAGGAATGACGGGATGGCCAGTTCTGGTGTTCCCATTTGTAGTGGTCCCAGTTGTCAGATATATGTAAACAAGCCATTACTGGGAAAACTTGATAGATGTAGGAGGGACGCCACTTGGGAGGTCGGTGGGGCTCGAGGTAGAGTAGTATCCAGGAGAATGTAGAGAAGACCCGGCACTCACCAATTCGTTAAGCTCTTTTATTATAGTGTTGTATGCATCAGGTTACAGTACAGACGCGTTTTGGATAAGCAGCGTAGATGATGAAGGCCATGCTTGGCCGAAACATGTCCTTACTGTAACCTGATGCATACTGCACTATAATAAAAGGAATTGGTGAGTGCTGGGTCTTCTCTACATTACTGGGAAAACAAGATTCTATGATATGGCTGTGAAGTGATGCTGTCCGCTATCCTCTCTGTTTCAGGGAATGCTTGTATTCCCCATAAAGTAACAGTGCTAGAACACGTCTTGTAAGAATTCTGTATCATGCCATCCGTATGTCTTAGTCATGGAAATGTATGAATATACTCACAACTGGGTGTTACCTGGTCAATAGGGTGTGTCCCTACACAGTGTGACACTGTCAGTACTGGTTTGATATGGTCAGATTGTGATGCGACACACTTAATTGAGAAAGGGAATGATAATATCCAATTCATTGATATAGTTCCAGGAATAATAACAGAGGAGCAGCACAAAAAAGAATTCTTCATTATTCTAGTTTCATAGGGATTGCAGATATTTACTGAAACAACATGTGAGGAGAACTTATAGGTCCTCATATATGGGACTTATTACTGAACCATTGTGACTACATCAATAACCATTGTACATATCATTTAACCTGCTGTTGTGCTGTAATGTGATGTGACCTACTAAGTAATGTAATTATGTGGATGTTTATAGCATTGGTAATACTTCAATATATGCCATCTGATTATTCTTGGAGGGGTACCCCAGGGTGTATATATATATATATATATATATATATATATATATATACTGTGTCAGCTTTAAGAAAGAAAAAAGTCATACTTATCCACACTACAGGTCCCATTGGGTTTCCTTCTAGTCCCCGCTGCCCTTCTCTTTGCCTTACTTCTAAAACAACATGTCGGAGCAGGACCTGCACTCTCGGCCATTCACTGTCCACAGTAGTGTCCCATCCTGGTCAGTGATTGGCTGTTTGTGCAGGTCCCTGCAAGGGGTCATCTCAGAAACAGGGAGAAAAGATGAGCAGCAGGAGACCAAAATGGGCCACAACCGGACCTCGTGAATCCAGGGTAGGATAGTGCGATTTTTTAATTTTTATTTTTTACACCCGTCCCAGCATTATATAAAAATTTAAATCCCAGAGGTCATTTAAGCTTGCCATACACACAAGATAGCTGTCAGCTGAATGCTTTTGTGGCCAGCAACTATCTCCCTGATTCCCATATACTCATGACTGCTTGGCTGAGCATGAATACCTTCTACATGGGGAGATGACAGAAAGCTGCTACGAGATTCCTCTGGCAGTAGCTTTTCTCCCTGAGAACAAAGGGATCAGATGGTTAAAATCTAACATGCCTGATCCTTCTCGCCCCTGGCATCTATCCTCAGGGGAGAGCGGGAAGCCCATACACATTATTAAATGTTAAGCAGGGCCTGACAAAATTGACACATGTCAAATGCATGACCAGCTTTAGTACAGTCTTCTAAGACTATATAATTTACTCAGCTTATTATACATATCATAGGATATGTATAATAATACACAAAGAGGCCAATATAGATATTTTGTAAGATTAGTATGGTTTACAGAATGGTTTCCCCTATTGTAAACCCCTGTTCTTATTCCACTCAGGTAGCCATAAGACCTTGGACTGTGAAGACATGGGGATCTCACAAATGGCAGACTCAGATCTTTCCGGAATTGCAATATCCAAAGGACAAGAAAAGCCCCGTAAGACATCTACAGAAAGCAGTCAAAGTCCAAAAGCAACTCAACCATCCTGCCTAAGAGGAGCTTTCATCCGTATATTTCTGAAGAGAACAGAACCAAACAATAGGACAGAGGAAGACTCCACAAGCAACCAAAATACAGACCAGGACCAGGAGGGAGTAAGAGGCAAAAAACGGAGAGTGACTGGAGGCATCTTCCGACTACCATGCCTCCGACCTGCAGAGACCACTGGTAATGACATTCAGGATAAGACAGAGGAACAAGGTAATGACGTTGTCCAAGAAGAAGAACTAAAACCGTATTCTAAGGCGTCATTTCTTCGTAAAATTAGATGCTACAGATTAATGCGGGAAAAGGATGCTACCGAGAAGGAGAAGGTGATAGAGATGGGACAACGTAAGCATGATAGGGAGAATGCTGAGGGAAAACAGCACAAGGAGAAGGTATTGGAACAGAATGAGGAGGGTCTTCAAGATAGTAACCATGAGGAAGCGGTGGGAGAGAAAGGAAAAGACACAACAGAACAGGCATGTCATGCCACGGGTTTAGGAGAAGCAACGGAAGAACAGGATGTTAATGTGAAGCATGTAGAAGAACAAGAGAACAGTCTAAGAAAAGAGGAACGCTGCACAGGAAAGTTACCACAAGAAGAATCATTGACAATAGAAGATCCGACAGAAAGTCTGGAGGGCACGGGTAAAGACTTGGCGGAACAGGAAAGTTGTGTAGTGACTGTAAAAGAGAAGAGTAAGGGGAGTCTTCTAGATGTCAAAAAAGTGGCAGAACAGGAGAGTCAAATAGATAAAGCAGAACAGGAGGAACAGGTGTTGGCCGGAAGGCAGGAGGAAGACGTGCCAGAACAAAGGAATCACGCAGCACAGGTGGAGGACACAGATTGTGCTTTGTCAGATAATGTGAGCCAAGCCGAGGAGACAGGGAGACAGGAAAAACAGGAGGAGGCATTGGGAACAGATTCACCCAAGAAGGACACAGAAGAGCCAACGGGTGCAGTGCAAAAATGTAACCCAGAAAGCAAATGTCCTACAGATGTGTTGGGGGATTCTGGGAATTGTGTGTCAGAACAAGAAGGTCTCACAGTAAAAGTGGGAAATACTGAAAATAATGTGTTGGAGCAACAATGTCTTGAGAAAGATATGGAACAAGATGGTAAGAAAGAGAAGGGCTTAGAGGACAAAGATGTGACCGAGCAGGTTAGTCAAGAAGATAAACTGGAAAATAATGTTTTGGAAAAGGTCAGCCGAGAGAAGAACCATGCTGACGTAGATGGTGGCCAAGAGGACAACTTGGTAGATCAGGATAGTCATATAAACAATGAGATATCACAACCTGGCAGTCAATGTACTGGGAAGGACGAGAAAACAGAAGGCTTAGTAGAATCTGAAGACAAGGTCATGGAGGTCTTAGAAGTATCCTTAGATGTTAAGGTAGAGCAAAATGAACCTTCTGAGGATGTTCACACCCAAGTTGTGGAATTACCGAAACAGGTTCAAACATCAACAAATACAATGGACATTACCTTTCAGGAGGCAGATATCCTCCACACATGTGTCAGTAATGATGGTGAGGATGACGGAATGAAGTGCAAGAACACAGAATTGGGATCCCTAAGAGTGGAGGTGCAGGACATGGTTGAGTGGTTGGTACAGGAAGCCTCAGACAGACTATCCCATTACACACAAGAATCAGACGGTACTGGATAAAATCAAGACTTCTTCTCTAGGTATACCTGGCCCAGTGTAATTCTCACTTTTGATAGGAGGCGACAAGTCCTAGCGCTCTACGGTGTTAGAAGAAGTAGCAGAATCATATTCTGAGTGTCTAGTTGTGGAGACATTTACAGTTTTTGACTTAAGCATGTGTCTTAGAATAAACGTAAAAAGATTAAAAAAAAAAAAAAAAAAGAAGAAGCTTCCTCAGACAGAAAGATCCGACGTGTTTACACTTCACTATGTGTGAAACATATGTCCATGAAGAAGTTACTAGAAGACTCACTACATATACTGACTCAGCTCTGACTGCCGTAAGGACATTTTGCATGCCGCACTGGAGAGGATAGCCGAACCACAGATTTGTGACCTATAGGAGTTTATTGAGCATAGCCATATCACTATAGGATGTCTGCAATATATATATGTATGATGGACTATGGGATAAGTGGTGTATCACAATTAGGTATAAAAGCCATTTAAAGGGGTTATACAAAAACATGGCAACTTTCCTCCAGAGACAGCCCCACTCTTGTCTCCAGCTTAGGCGGGTTTTTGCTGCTCAGTTCCATTAAAGTGAATGGAGCTTAATTGCAAACCGCACCTGAACTGGAGACAAGAGTCGTGCTGTCTCTGAAAGAAAGTGGCCATGTTTTTGTAGCACTGGATAACCCCTTTAATGCATCCATTCTCAGTGATGCCGTCCTGAAGTCTGTCACCAAAGCATTCCACGTGGCGGGGTACCTGCCCCTTACCGTAAATGTTGCTTCACATCTTCATAATATATATTAGTGTATTTCTACTCAGCACCAGCGCTCTTTAGGATATCATTACATTAAATATTCTTGAATGTCTTTACATCTCCTATGTGTGGTTATTATTATAGCTTTGTCTCCATTTTCTGCCATGTTTTATGTAGAGAGTGCCAGACAAATTACAGCGCAGTTTGTTCATGTCCGTTCTTCTGATTGGTGGGAGACCCTCGCACCAGTTAAAACTTTTGAGGTGTCACACAGGCACGTTTCTGGGTGTTAAAGTCTTAACTGATTTCTAGAGCCAATTTTTTACCTGTTTTTCCAGTTGTTAAGCCATGTTTCCGTTTTTTAACTATCTTTACCTCATATCCTTAAAGTGTACCTCTCGTTTAATTTTTTTGTCGCAGGAATCAATAGTACAGGCGATTTTAAGAAACTTTGTAATTGGGTTTATTAGTTTATTGGCCAAAAAATGCATTTTTATCATAAGAAAGCAGTTTGAAGCTCTCCCCCCCTGTCTTCATGGTTCTCTATGGAGAGGGGAGGGGTGGAGGGAGACGAGGCACCAAAACAGGACAACAAAGAGTTAATTTACAGCTACATCACTGGGCTATCTCCTCTGAAGTCAGCACTGACCTCTCTGACCTCTGAATAGCAGCTTTCACACAGCTCCTACTCAAGGCCGCTTCTGCCATGAGGCAGAATGAGCTTTCTGCCTCAGGAGGCAGATTTTTTGCTCCACTAGAGGGCAACACAATCCCTTACTTTCCCTCTGCAACAGGCAAGAGGTTATCTTTCCACTTGCATCCGGTCTGCAGGCACAGCACCAGGCACCCCTGCCTCCTCAGGCCCCTCTGCCTCCTCCTCAGGCCCCCTCTCCCTAGCTCAGTGACGGACAGCCCGGTCACTGGGGGCAGCTGTCTGACCTGACTACATAGAAAGGGAAGAATTAGTCTCCTATGCTGGCTGTCTGGACTAATCGCTCAGTAAACAAGCGCCGATCTAGCAGATCGGCGATTGCTTACAGTTTGTGATCAGGCCATCTAATAGGACCCTAACTGTTTGGGGTTGACATAGCTCTTGGAACCGGAACACTCAACATTTGACTCCGCTGGAGAACTTGGATCACGCCCTAGCCTATGGCTGTATCCTTTTAGGACTTCCTAGGGCGGCATTAAACTTCTCCAGCCGCCGGGAGTCAAATGCCAAGTGTTCGGGATCTGCAAACGTTTTACAACCTCAAACAGTTCGGCAAGTCCAGTCAACACTAACATTTACAGAGGAGGAAAGCAGTGAGCAACGTCGGGTCCACTTCCAATTCTTTTGGCCATGATTTCTCCTGTGCTGCTCCCTGGATTTGCTCAATCCCTCATTCAGCCTTCTTTGGTGTCCAACTCCATAGCAGACTTCATGTATGGAGTCAACCTGAGCTTGTATTCACTTGTCATGCTGGACAGGAGGCACAGATAGACAGAAAAGAGGATTATAGAGCGTGGTGCAGTGATGGGTCAGGATGCCAGGGCTACAGCTACAGATTCAGTGTCCTGGTACCACAGCGGACTGGAGGATTTAATTGATTTAGAAGCAAGGGCGTAGCTAGGATTCACGGGGCCCCAGAGCAAAAAGTTTTTATTTTCCTACTTGATTGCCAGCTGGATAACAGAGGTCAGGGGTTGTCAGTGCAATAAAGCATAGATCTCTGTCTTCTGCTTGTTAACCCTTTTTTTTGTGTTGCAGCATGTAAGTAAACATTGGGTCACTTACACACTGCAGTACATAAGGGGTTAAGCAGAAGGACATAGGACGGGCCCCCCTCCTGCACGGGCCCCATAGCAACTGCCTACCCTGCCTCTATGGTTGCTACGCCACTGTTTAGAAGGATCTAGAACCTGCACCAGAGCACCACAAATGGAGCTCCGGAGCAGACGTGACCTGATGGTGCACTGGTACAGGAATGGGGAACCTTCCGCCCTCCAGCTGTTGCAAAACTACAATTCCCATCATGCCTGGACAGCCGAAGGTTCCTAATCCCTGCACTAGTGCAACTTGCACCCTCATTCCTATTGTATTACCCCTCCCTGCTGTTGTTGTACACCGCTACAGAAAATGTTGGCGCTATAGACACTATACATCACTATATTTCCCCTTCTCCAAGTTATTGGTATAAGTTCTCTATAAGAGTATACACATGAGTACAGGGAGTGAACATTTATAGTATGACAAAATGCCTGTCTACTCCACACAGAGGTGAATCACTACTAGAACTAACAGAGAGCGCGCATGCGCAGACGCGCTCCTAAAGCCTTCTTTTGAATGGACATTGTGCCGGTGAGACGGTGGGCGTGAAAGGTTATGACTGCGCCTGCGCGTTACGCCGGCTGAACCAGGGCGAGGGCATCGGACATGCGCAGACAGCACGTTATAGCAGTGTGATGGCAGTGCGCTGGGTGGGCGGACTGTTGCGCATGCGCGGCTGGTTTCGGTGTGGTTCTGCTGCTGCCGCTGCCCGCCGCCCTTCCGATTCCGGATCAGGAGCCGCCGGGACCGTGGAGATCCAGCATCAGCTGTGACACCGGGGGCAATGTATGTGCTCCATGTAGTAACGGGGTGTGGAGAGGGGTGTATGCCGGGCTGGAGCAGGTGGGGGTGGTGGGGCAGGCTGTCATATGGAGCAGCTGGGCACGGGCACCGGCTGGGGGCATTGGGGGGGGGGGGGGGGTAGTAATTGGCCATTGTTTGTGATGTGTGGGTGGGGTGAGGGGAGCTCGTGATGGATGATGGGGGTGATAGTCCCCTCCTCTATGGGGCAGATGGTAAATCCATTGACATGTATGGGGCAACAATACATTGCCAACTTTACATGGCTGCAGCATTGCCCTATGCTATGTGCTGCAGCGCCCCCCTGAGGTTGTGTAGTGTATACCAGGGGGCACATCCTCCATGTATACTGTGTGTAGTATATACCAGGGGGCACATCCTCCATGTATACTATGTGTAGTATATACCAGGGGGCACATCCTCCATGTATACTGTGTGTAGTATATACCAGTGGGCACATCCTCCATGTATACTGTGTGTAGTGTATACCAGGGGGCACATCCTCCATGTATACTGTGTGTAGTATATACCAGGGGGCACATCCTCCATGTATACTGTGTGTAGTATATACCAGGGGGCACATCCTCCATGTATACTGTGTGTAGTGTATACCAGGGGGCACATCCTCCATGTATACTGTGTGTAGTATATACCAGGGGGCACATCCTCCATGTATACTGTGTGTAGTATATACCAGGGGGCACATCCTCCATGTATACTGTGTGTAGTATATACCAGGGGGCACATCCTCCATGTATACTGTGTGTAGTATATACCAGGGGGCACATCCTCCATGTATACTGTGTGTAGTATATACCAGGGGGCACATCCTCCATGTATACTGTGTGTAGTATATACCAGGGGGCACATCCTCCATGTATACTGTGTGTAGTATATACCAGGGGGCACATCCTCCATGTATACTGTGTGTAGTATATACCAGGGGGCACATCCTCCATGTATACTGTGTGTAGTATATACCAGGGGGCACATCCTCCATGTATACTGTGTGTAGTATATACCAGGGGGCACATCCTCCATGTATACTGTGTGTAGTATATACCAGGGGGCACATCCTCCATGTATACTGTGTGTAGTATATACCAGGGGGCACATCCTCCATGTATACTGTGTGTAGTATATACCAGGGGGCACATCCTCCATGTATACTGTGTGTAGTATATACCAGGGGGCACATCCTCCATGTATACTGTGTGTAGTATATACCAGGGGGCACATCCTCCATGTATACTGTGTGTAGTATATACCAGGGGGCACATCCTCCATGTATACTGTGTGTAGTATATACCAGGGGGCACATCCTCCATGTATACTGTGTGTAGTATATACCAGGGGGCACATCCTCCATGTATACTGTGTGTAGTATATACCAGGGGGCACATCCTCCATGTATACTGTGTGTAGTATATACCAGGGGGCACATCCTCCATGTATACTGTGTGTAGTATATACCAGGGGGCACATCCTCCATGTATACTGTGTGTAGTATATACCAGGGGGCACATCCTCCATGTATACTGTGTGTAGTATATACCAGGGGGCACATCCTCCATGTATACTGTGTGTAGTATATACCAGGGGGCACATCCTCCATGTATACTGTGTGTAGTATATACCAGGGGGCACATCCTCCATGTATACTGTGTGTAGTATATACCAGGGGGCACATCCTCCATGTATACTGTGTGTAGTATATACCAGGGGGCACATCCTCCATGTATACTGTGTGTAGTATATACCAGGGGGCACATCCTCCATGTATACTGTGTGTAGTGTATACCAGGGGGCACATCCTCCATGTATACTGTGTGTAGTGTATACCAGGGGGCACATCCTCCATGTATACTGTGTGTAGTGTATACCAGGGGGCACATCCTCCATGTATACTGTGTGTAGTGTATACCAGGGGGCACATCCTCCATGTATACTGTGTGTAGTGTATACCAGGGGGCACATCCTCCATGTATACTGTGTGTAGTGTATACCAGGGGGCACATCCTCCATGTATACTGTGTGTAGTGTATACCAGGGGGCACATCCTCCATGTATACTGTGTGTAGTATATACCAGGGGGCACATCCTCCATGTATACTGTGTGTAGTATATACCAGGGGGGACATCCTCCATGTATACTATGTGTAGTATATACCAGGGGGCACATCCTCCATGTATACTATGTGTAGTATATACCAGGGGGCACATCCTCCATGTATACTGTGTGTAGTATATACCAGGGGGCACATCCTCCATGTATACTGTGTGTAGTATATACCAGGGGGCACATCCACCATATACTGTGTGTAGTATATACCAGGGGGCACATCCTCCATGTATACTGTGTGTAGTATATACCAGGGGGCACCATGCATCCTCCATATATACTATGTGTAGTCCTGGTGTAGTATATACCAGGGGGCACATCCTCCATGTATACTATGTGTAGTATATACCAGGGGGCACATCCTCCATGTATACTATGTGTAGTATATACCAGGGGGCACATCCTCCATGTATACTGTGTGTAGTATATACCAGGGGGCACATCCTCCATGTATACTGTGTGTAGTATATACCAGGGGGCACATCCACCATATACTGTGTGTAGTATATACCAGGGGGCACATCCTCCATGTATACTGTGTGTAGTATATACCAGGGGGCACCATGCATCCTCCATATATACTATGTGTAGTCCTGGTGTAGTATATACCAGGGGGCACATCCTCCATGTATACTATGTGTAGTATATACCAGGGGGCACATCCTCCATGTATACTATGTGTAGTATATACCAGGGGGCACATCCTCCATGTATACTGTGTGTAGTATATACCAGGGGGCACATCCTCCATGTATACTGTGTGTAGTATATACCAGGGGGCACATCCACCATATACTGTGTGTAGTCCTGGTGTAGTATATACCAGGGGGCACATCCTCCATATATACTATGTGTAGTATATACCAGGGGGCACCATGCATCCTCCATATATACTATGTGTAGTCCTGGTGTAGTATATACCAGGGGGCACATCCTCCATGTATACTGTGTGTAGTATATACCAGGGGGCACATCCTCCATGTATACTGTGTGTAGTATATACCAGGGGGCACATCCTCCATATATACTATGTGTAGTCCTGGTGTAGTATATACCAGGGGGCACATCCTCCATATATACAATGTGTAATATATACCAGGGGGCGCATCCTCCATATATACTATGTGTAATTATAATATATACCAGGGGGCACATCCTCCATATATACTATGTGTAGTCCAGGTGTAGTATATACCAGGGGGCACATCCTCCATATATACTATGTGTAATATATACCAGGGGATGTGCATCCTCCATATATACTATGTGTAGTCCAGGTGTAGTATATACCAGGGGGTGTGCATCCTCCATATATACTATGTGTAGTATATACCAGGAGGCACATCCTCCATATATACTATGTGTAGTCCTGGTGTAGTATATACCAGGGGGCACCATGCATCCTCCATATATACTGTGTGTAGTATATACCAGGAGGCACATCCTCCATATATACTATGTGTAGTCCTGGTGTAGTATATACCAGGGGGTGTGCATCCTCCATATATACTATGGGCCACATGTATCATCCGGCGAATGGATGATTTTCGGCGGAAAGTGACGATTTGCGTCTTTTTTTAAGCAAAAATGGCGGATTTGCGAATAAAATATTCGCAAATCGGCACTTTCCGCCGAGTACGCCAGGGGGCGGAAAAGGGGTGGAGAGTGGGCGGAACGGAGGGCGCGGACTCAGAGTCCACGCAATTTATCATCCGTTCCGCCAAAATGTATGCCGAAAACCTACTCCAGTCCTCAGCTGGCGTAGGTTTTCGGCGGTGTGCAACGGCGCGCATGGGATTTATGTAGAGGCAGTCCGCCTCTACATAAATCTCCGTAGCGCCGGAGCTGCGGGGGCATTTTTACGTCCGGCGTAAAAAACGCCGGACTTAATAAATGCCTCCCTATGTGTAGTCCTGGTGTAGTATATACCAGGGGGTGTGCATCCTCCATATATACTATGTGTAGTCCTGGTGTAGTGTATACCAGGGGGTGTGCATCCTGCATATATACTGTGTGTAGTATATACCAGGGGGCTCATCCTCCATATATACTGTGTGTAGTATACCAGGGGGCACATCCTCCATATATACTATGTGTAGTCCTGGTGTAGTATATACCAGGGGGCACATCCTCCATATATACTATGTATAGTATATACCAGGGGGCACCATGCATCCTCCTTATATACTATATGCATGTGCTTGCTGTCAGTGAACAGAAACGCTCTAACAATGGTGACTTCCCCATCTGATACTTTGGAGAGAGTAGATGCAACTATAACAACCCCCCCCCCCCCCAAGCTGTGATGAGTCCATGAATCCTGCATCTAGATGTGACAGCAAGCGGAGGTCTGGAAAATGCACAGTGCTAAATGAAGAGGTTATGGCGGCTGCCTGACACAGCGTGGTAGAGCGGGTGTCCTGAGGGTCGGGCACTGTGCCACACTGGCATCCTGATCACCTTGATTGGTGGGGATCCCGGCAGTCAGACTCATAAAGTGATGGCAATAACTGTTCTCCTCGGGTTATGTACTGATTTGGCCACGTGAGTAATCATGCTGTGCCCGGGCGAAGGGGTCACATGGCCTCCGACCGCCACCCAATCATTCATTTTGGACTTTCAACACGTTGAAAAATTATTGTCGTTAGTTCGCCGATCGTTCGCATATTTGTCCGTGTAACAAGTCGTTCGGCAATAAAGCACATTACATGGGCCGTCCTGAGGAACGATTAGCGACCAAATAACTGCCTAAAACGATAGTTCATAATAGTAATCGGTGACTGTAATAACCGCAGAATTGTTCTCTAAAAAAAATCGCTAGTTATCGATCGTTGTAGCAATTATCGTTCAAAGATTCGCTATATGTAATACGTCCTTTAGTTTAGCCCCAGCCTTAGGGTCCTACACGGAGCGATTTTTAACGACTAACGATCGCAAACAAGATTGTTTATCGTTAACCAGAAATCGTTCACCAAATTACACAGAACGATGGTCGTTAGTTACGATCGATACTATGATCTTTTACTCCTTCTGATCCCAGCAAAACAATGGACAATGTGCAATTACACTGAACGATTAGTATAATATGCGGAACTACAGCGAACGATTAACGATAATTTTAGATTCAGATCTAAATTAACGACATACGAGCGATTTTTTTTTTTCGATCGTTTCCTGCAATTACACCAAACGATTATCGTTTAAATTCGAACAATATAACGATTTTTCACACGATAATCGTCCCGTGTAATAGGGCCCTTAGGGTGTGTCCACACTGTGGAAATTGCGCTGATAACTCGCCTCGGATTCCATCGCTTCTCCATCCTGTACTCACAAGTGTGACCTGAGCGTCTGCGCAATCACTAGCGCACCCCCCATATCAGTATCACTATCGGAAGTCTCCACCCATCTTCTTACAGGGATTTCCTGTTCCTTTACTTTGTTATGGCGTTCTGCTTTATTTTTAGACTTTGTTCATGTGTTTTGTCATTTAAAAAAAAAAAAAGTAAGATCAATCACCCAACAGCACGGACTATTCTATTATATCGGGGCCTGTATGGTTCTGTTTTTGTGGCCATATGGAAAGAAGGATGTAACGCTGTCTATCATAGATGAGAATTTCTGCAGCGGAGATGTGAACAGATGCTTAGGCTGGGTTCACACCACGTTTTTGCAATCCCTTTTCCATTGAATTCCATTACAAAAAAAAAAGGATCAGAACAGATCAGTTTTTTTCTTAACGTACATAAAAAACGTGGTCGACCTAATTTTTGTGTCCGTTAGAAAAAAACTGATCCGTTTTGATCCTTTTTTTTTAATAATGATTCAATGGAAAAAACGGATGCACACACATGAAAAACGTAGTGTGATCCACGCCTTATCATTCCAGTTTAGAGTAAGTCCTCTTTTTAAAGGGGTATTCCAGCGAAAATCTCTTTCTTTCAGATCAACCGGTTTCAGAAAATTATACAGATTTTGTAATTTACTTCTATTTAAAAAATCTCCAGTCTCCCGCTACTTATCAGCTGCTGTATGTCCTGCAGGAAGTGGTGTATTCTTTCCAGGCTGACACAGTGCTCTCTGCTGCCACCTCTGTCCATGTCAGGAACTGTCCAGAGCAGTAGCAAACCCACATAGAAAACCCCACAACCCCTGTCACAAAGTGTCCCCCCCTCTACTGGCACCTCCAGCAATCAGTAGAGAAACTTCCCTACAGCGCCACCACAGGAGAAACAAGGCATTACACACCATTTACTCCAGGGATGCGGAACCTTCGGCCCTCCAGCTGTAGCTGTAGCCTTTGGCTGTCCAGGCATGATGGGAATTGTAGTTTTGCAACAGCTGGAGGGCTGAAGATTTCCCCATCCCTGGAGTAAATAGTGTGTAATGCCTTGTTTCTCCTGTGGTGGCGCTGTAGGGAAGATTCTCTACTGATTGCTGGAGGTGCCAGTAGAGGGGGGGACACTTTGTGACAGGGGTTGTCTAGCGATAATCGTCCGGATCAGCTCAATTCGGCCAATTATCACTCAGTGAAATAGAGAAAACGATCAGCCGATCGTGTCATCGGCTGATCGTTTATTTAGGCCCAAACCTAAAATAATCGGTCACCCACCCTTCTCAAATCGTTGGTCGCCGCCGCGCATCGCTATTCCACGCAGCGATGCGCGGCGGCGACCAACGATTTGAGAAGCAGCATACATTACCTAGCAGGGCTTCTCCTGCGCTCCGTCTTCCTCCCCGGGTCCCGTGGCGCAGCATCAGCTCCGGAGCGGCCTGACTGAGCTTTCAGACCGCTCAGCCAATCACTGGCCAGGAACGCCGCGGCCAGTGATTGGCTGAGCGGTCTGACGGCTCAGTCAGGCCGCTCCGGAGTTGATGCTGCAAGCGGGACCTGGGGAGGAAGACGGAGCAAAGGAGAAGCCCTGCTAGGTAATTTATGTTGCAAGGACATCGGTAATGATGTCCCTGCAGCCCTCGCTAAACGATCATCAGGCCGTGGAATAGGGCCAGTAAACGAGCGCCTATCTAGCAGATTGGCGCTCGCTTACATTCTTGATCGGCCGGTGGAATAGGGCCCTTAGGATCTCCTATACACAGGGCAGGAGAGGTTCTCCCTGTAGCAGTGTATTATAGAGATGTCGGAGCCCTTTTTCTGCCCCTCCTCTTGTATGGAGTGTTGTGCAGAGGAAGAGCCGTGGCTTGTCCGGGATCGCTCAGCCTCCTTTGTGTCTCCACCAGAAATGTCCCCTCTGACCTTTGCATACAGTGAGCCCATTGTCTGCCCCTCTTCCCACTCCATTTGTTGCACACTGTGTATTGGCATCCCTTACGCACAGCATTCAGCTCTGGTGTCTTACCGTCTCGTTTTTGTACGGCAGCGAATCGCGGTAGGTTTTATAGTCAGTTGAAAGGTCGTAGGTCATTTACTTTGCGGTTTCTGGCCACCTTCTGTGTTAGAGAATTGCATGGAACGCCATACAGATTGCTTCAAAACACTTTGGGGGAAAAATGATGCCCTAACCTGTGCCATGATGGGAGTTGTAGTATTGCGATCACTCTAGTTTACATGGGAAGATGTGAGGGGCGACTACCTAGAATGTTAATGCCGGCACATCATCCTAAGTAAACTGAAGTGTGAAGGTGAGTATCATGGAATTAAAGGGGTACTCTGGCAAAAATCTTTTTTTTTTTTTTTCTTCAAATCAACTGGTTTCAGAAAGTTACTTCTGTTTGAAAATCTCAAGTCTTCCTATACTTATCAGCTGCTGTATGTCCTGCATGAAGTGGTGTACTCTTTCCAGTCTGACACAGTGCTCTATGCTGCCACCTCTGTCCATGTCAGGAACTGTCCAGAGCAGGAGAGGTTTTCTATGGGGATTTGCTGCTGCTCTGGACAGTTCCTGACATGGACAGAGGTAGCAGCAGAGAGCACTGTGTCAGAGTGAAAAGATTTTTTTCTGGAGTACCCCTTTAACTGATTGAGCCTGGTAAAGGATCTGCAGATGAGCGCCAATCTCGGTGATCGGTGCTCAGCTAGTTACTCCATGTAAAAGAGTATAGGAGTCTGTCTTGGGAGATCACACCTTTTCCAGTTAGTTCTAGTTGTTTCACCACGAGATGTTACAAGTTGTTGGACAGGACCGTACAGATTTAGGCTGACCTTAACCTAAGATAGCAGTCTCTTCCGATCTCCCGATATACATGCATCATCAGGTAGTAGTGTTAAGAGGCCCCATATACATTAGGTGGTTGGCTGGTCCAGGATATTGTAGGAGAAATGCACTTAAAGCGACTCTGTACCGGCAACTTGTTACCCCTGAACCATTGGTACAGCGTTATGAAGCTTCTCATGATGTGCCCAGTTTGGGGGTCGGCCTGTCTCCCGGTGTCGGTTTTTAGAAGAAAACTGACTTTTATCAATGAGGTGGGTAGTCAAACTGGCGTGGCCTAGAGCATCAGTGCCCTAGGCCTGTGACGCCTATCTTCCAGCCTCCCTTCACTTTCATAACGCCCCTGGGCTGTATGGAGGCGGGAAGAGAGGCGCTGCAGGCCTAGGGCACTGAGGTTCTAGGCCATGGTAGTTCGACTGCCCGCCCCGCTGTATTGATAAGGGCCCTATTCCACCAGACGATTATCGTTCGCATAATCGTTAACGATCTCAAACTCCCGCTATTGCAAAAGACCTGAAAACATTCACTCATTTCCATGGAACGATAATCGTTACTTATGATCGTATTTGTGATTGTTTTTTCTTCGCTATTGCGTTCGTATCTACTGTGAAGGACCGATCGACGTCTTATTCAATGTGAACGATTTGCGAACATTTTGCAAACGAGCAACAATAAAAATAGGTCCAGGTCTTATAAAGCGATCAACGATTTCTTGTTCGGTTGTTAATCGTTAACTGAATTTCTACCGAACGATTGTTTAGATTTTAACGATAATCTGAACCATAATCGTCCTGTGGAATTTTTCTTCTAAATACGGGAGATAGGCTTACCTCTGAACCGTAAATGTTGTGAGTAACTGTACAGCACGGTTCTGGTGGTTCAGGGGTGGAAAGGTGCTGGTACAGAGTCACTGTAAAGACTGTTACCACACTGTTTTTTGTTGTTGTTTTTTTTTTTGTTTGTTTTTTTGTAGTTTGGGATGGCCGTCATTTTGTCGCCAAAATGTGGCAGTGTTGTGCAAGTTGTGGCTGTGTTTAGCATAAAACGGCCTTCTTTCGGGCCAAAATATTGGTCCAAGAAGACGGACGTGAAATGGACAAAAAAGGATATGCTCATCTGGGACACTTGTGGCATATCCATAGGACTTGCCTCTGGGACCCGCACCTGTCTTTAGACCAAGGGCTTCGCTCCAGCCTGTTTGCGGAGGTGGTCGGGAAGCCGAAACCTGTGGCCATGCCATAAGAGTTCCAGATGGGTTTACCTCTTAAAAGCATAACTGCAGCATTTCAGAACCATGACGTTAGCGCTTCTCATGCTCGGGCCTGCACTATAGTCATTGTTCTAAATCTTTCTCGTTGATATTTTTATACTTTTACATTGTCATGGTATTTATGTGCTCTGTCTCTTTGTCTCTCTCTAGCCCAGCTGTATGGACTCTAAGCCTTCATCATGGGGCATATGCTATCCAGGGTGTTCGGGAACAAAGAAATGCGAATATTGATGTTGGGCCTAGACGCAGCTGGAAAGACGACCATCCTCTACAAGCTAAAGTTGGGCCAGTCTGTTACAACCATTCCCACCGTGGGTTTCAATGTGGAAACGGTAACCTATAAGAATGTTAAGTTCAACGTGTGGGACGTTGGCGGCCAGGACAAGATCCGTCCTCTCTGGCGGCACTATTACACAGGCACCCAGGGCCTCATCTTTGTGGTAGACTGTGCTGACCGAGATCGCATCGATGAGGCGAGGCAAGAACTCCACCGCATCATCAATGATCGTGAAATGAGGGATGCCATCATTCTGATTTTCGCCAATAAACAGGACCTGGTGGATGCAATGAAGCCTCACGAAATCCAGGAAAAGCTGGGACTAACCCGCATCAGGGACAGGAACTGGTACGTCCAGCCATCTTGTGCCAACACTGGAGAGGGACTGTACGAGGGCCTCATGTGGCTTACGTCAAACTACAAATCTTAAATTCCTCTTTTTATGGTGGTTATTTTTTTAATATATATGATTTTTTTTTTTTTTTTCCTTTTTATTTTATCGGTTCAGTAGAGGAGCTTTTGAAGGCGTAATCCTCATCAACCAAATGTGGGTGACCCATTTTGTTATGTAATGGAAGTTTAAAGGGAGATTTTGAAGTTGCAGGGCTGCGAGGGACTTGCTTGATATGGGACAGCCCCCTGCGATATCTGCCTTAATAAGTAGTATGAAGCGACTAACATGGTTGAGCGTTCGCTCTTCCTTCAGACCTCAGCAACCAACGCTCTGTCTGTCTCCCTGATCTTGTTATCGGAAAGGGCTGGTTACCTCTTGCTCAGCAGCATAAATCACAGCAGCCCGATACTAAACCATTTCCAACAAACATGGCCAGACAGCAAAGTCTTTGCGGGGTAAATGTCCCAGTGTTACATTACCATGGGTGCCGCAGCCTCTTGTTACTTCCCATACCATATTGGTGCCTGTACTTAAAAGCGATTGATTGTGTCTCGGTCGACTCCTTAAGAGGTTGTTCCATGAAAACCGTCTCAGTCCGTGTGCCCTTTTTGAGGTCTATGGGCGTCATAGAGAGGGTTTCCCAAACCAGAACCTCCTCCTAGGACTTGGCCCGTCCATATGAATAGCTGGCATTTCCCTGCGCCGTTTCTTTTTCCGGTTCTTTCCATACAGTACGTATAGTACAGTTGACCAGACCATCATTCCTTTTTCTAGTCCAATACATTCCCGTTGTTCTTACTGTTACGTACTATTTAAAGGTCACTGTTCAGAATGACGTACGGTCAGCCTGTAGATAGTTTGGGTCTTTACATGTCCGTGAACTCACCTTCACCTGTTACAAAGAAGTTTGGACCATGACGTGTTACGTAGGTGAGGTTTCTGGTCTGTTTGATTTTTTTTTTTTTTTTTTTCGACCCCAGAATAGTGCCCAACTTTACACAGTCACCCCATCGATTTGTACACCATGCCTTTATCGTTAAACTTCTTAGCACTAACCCCCTCCTCTTGTTGACAGGCATGTTGACCGACATGGTTGCACTTGACTGTATGGACCTGTGTCCTTTAATGGTGTTACTAGAGTTTTTAGCCAAGTTGTTATAATGCAGTGTTCACTGTTGATCATGAGGCCAACTTACACCTTTTTTTTTTCCCCACTTATTTTGTCTGGCTCAGTCTTCCAGCCCCCCCGGGCACTCGTGTCCGACATTAGCCCTGCCCGCCCCCACCAACACACTGGTGATGGTTGAATATTTACTGACAGAAACCCAATGCTGAGCTATGCAGCCTCCCTCCTTATTTCTGCTCTCCTATCTGGTGCACTAATGCTGTTCTTGCTCCAAAATGTTTTACTTTTCAATAGGACTTGTTCCATGTTGTACTGCTTAACTTCAACTGAACAATAAAAGCTTAATAATGCATCCAAACCTGGGCTCTGTGTGTGGGGAATATGTCTTTCTCCTATAGGGACTTGGTCCCGTTCAGCTCTCCACAACAGTAGGCCTAAGGTCTTATTCCCACGTTCTGTGAAACACAGAACCACAGATAGGTGAGTCATGATTCAAACACTTTCCCCGCTCCCGGCATCATATTGATACACTACGGGGCTTCTCCATCTGTGGGTTCCCTGGTTCACGGAAGGTGGGAATAAGCCCTTACCCTGGTCCCGTGAGTGTGGGGCTCTGTAGCTGTTGAGTGCTGTGTGTTGTTTTTGTGTGTTTTATATACCGTTTAGAATCCCTGAATAATACACAATGTAAAATATTTCCTGAAGTTAGTGTTTTTAAAGGGGTAGGGGGGGGGGCACTTTTTTGCTGGGACAGGGGAGGAGGTGGCCGAGGGAAAAGACGTCCACTCACCTCCCCGATTCCAGCGGCGGGTTCTGCATCGTGGTGTTCCGGTGCCCGGTTCCCGGCCGCTTCCGGGTGTCTGACGCGGGCTCGAGACGTGACATCTCAGGTCCGCTCAGCCACTCAGTGAATGAGGCGGGATCCGTTTCAAGTCCACTCAGATCACGCTCAGGTGGCTGAGCGGACCTAAGACGTCACGGGGAGGTGAATGGACGTCTTTTCCCTCGGCCACCTCCTCCCCAGTCCCAGCCCCCCCGTTGGAGTACCCCTTTAAGGAAAATGCTTGGATATAGATATACATCCATTATGGATATGCGAGTATATATTTACATAGAATGTGATACAAAAAAGAAGAGAAAAATAAAGCAAATTAAAAACAATGGCAGGGCATGACAAATAGCTCCTGTGCGCACTTGGAAACCAAGGACAAATCAGACTAACCTGTGAGGAGAAACTAGACTCCTCTGTCCCAAACTTGTCTGTGCCCATGTGGCTTTCATCAGCCTACAGTATGAACAGTGGTTGTGATGCCTAAAGGGGTACTATGGCCACAATGTTCTTGTTTTTTTGTACAGTGTTGGGGGTGCATAGAAAATAATAAATATACTTACCTAACCATGTGCCAGTACCAGTAGGGGTCCTCCTTTCACATTTTCAGATTCACCCCTGGATGTTCTGGTCTCTACTTTCGAGATGGACTCATTGGGCAGCCAATCACTGACTGAGCATGGACTGCGCCCCGGCCAGTGATTGGCTGAAGAAGAGAGTAAAGAGGTGACCGGAGGACCCCGGGGCAGTGTGGTTAGGCAAATATAGGATGTTTATTATTTTCTCTGCAGCCCCAGCACTATATCACCCCTTTAAAAGGTCAGGTTTTTTCTTCTTCCCATTGGCATCTCCGATGACCTTGAAATTATGGCTTTAACAATTCAAAAAGTTTGCTTCTTTCAAAAGTCAGGAAGCATGGTGGTGGAAAGAGGAAGATGAATGGGAAAACCCTATAAAAACTTGTTTGAAATGTGGAAAGAAAACCATGTATGACATCCATAGAACTTCAGGCTGAGCTGGAGCCATCTGGAGTAGTAGCTTTAACCCCTTGCATAGGTTGCTCACCTAACAAAACTGCTCTTTGAGTAAAAAAAAAAACCCTGCTTAAAGCGACTCCGTACCCACAATTTGACCCCCCCCAAACCACTTGTACCTTCAGATAGCTGCTTTTAATCCAAGATCTGTCCTGGGGTCCGTTTGGCAGGTGATGCAGTTATTGTCCTAAAGAAACAACTTTTAAACTTGCAGCCCTGTGCCCAACGGCCGGGGCTTAGAATGTCTATGCATTAGGCTGCTACCGTCCCTCCTCCTCACCCTCTTCATCATTAGGAATGCCACTGGAACATTTTCTCCTGCCTGAACACTGCACAGGTGCCCTAACGATCCAGCCCATGTGCCGTGCTGACACAGGTGATGAATAGGAGATAATCTGCCTGGAGCATTCCTAATGAGGAGGAGGGACAGAGGTTGTGCCAGCCTAATGCATAGACATTCTAAGCCCCGGCCGTTTGGCACAGGGCTGCAAGTTTAAAAGTTGTTTCTTTAGGATAATAACTGCATCACCTGCTGAAGGGACACCAGGACAGATCTTGGATTAAACGCAGCTATCCGAAGGTACAAGTGGTTTGGGGGGGTCAGATTGTGGGTACAGAGTCGCTTTAAAGTGATTGTACCACTAGGCCCAGGCTGAAGCACTGGAGGCGGGCTGACCCACCCTTAGTGGGAGGAAACCCCCCACCCCTCTATGATAGGGTTCCATTGATTCTAATGGAGTCACGTGATGGAGGGGCTGGGGTTTCTTCCCACTAAGGGTGGGTCAGCCCGCCTCCATTGCTTCAGCCTGGGCCTGGTGGTACAGTCACTTTAAGCGATTGGATAAAAAACAACCTCACTAATAGAGGCAAAGGATGATGGTGTATGGGCCTCATATAGGAGACACTAAGCATACATATATATGGGAGGGTCTGGGGGCCCTTTAGGCTGTGTGTACCCCTAGGGGCAGCTCTGGTAGTACATCAGGAGGGTAGCAGATGGCAGGACTGCAGTGAGAGACGCCTCATGGCTTTATACACTGGTAAGGACACAGGAGCATTAATAAATAAGTCTATGCCAACAAGGAGGGCAGAATAAGCTGATCACCTGGGCTCCAGCCGGGACCCCCACCCATCCAGAAAACGGGCAATGAATACTCACCAACCATGAGCACTCACCAACAGGGCTGTGGAGTCGGTAAGCCGCAGCTCCGACTCCTTGAATTTTATCAGGACCGACTCAGACTCCTGCTCCTTCATAAATGGCTGGTCATATACCAGGGGAGTTATTTATCACACTCAGCAGCTTCTCCCTAATGTCCTACATGATCCTGGGGCGACTTCTGAGGGAATAAAGGAATACTGTATATAAAGCAGCTTCTCCTGTGTGTGCAGTGGATGCAGCCAGTCTCCAGCCTCCATGTCCTGAACTACTCACAACTAGACTAGATGGAGCAGGTAGTCTTTTCCTGCTGACAGTCTGCTGTGTTTCTAACTAAATATTCACCACACACACAGAAACACTGCTAACAATGCCAGATACCTGTCATATAGAGGTCAGCCATAGTGATATACAGGGGGTCACACACACAATAGCATGCAATAGCACGCACGCACGCACACACACAGTCTGCTGCAGTCATAGTGCGCACACACACACACACACACACACACACACACACACACACACACACACACACACACACAGCGCTTGCTGCAGTCATAGCACACACACACACAGCCTGCTGCAGCCATAGCGCGCGCACACACACACACACACACACACACACACACACACACACACACACACCTGCAGCCATAGAACAGTGAAGAAAAACACACAATCTTCTCCCAGAGAGAAAACACCACACTGAGGACAGAGGTTACTGCTACACTACTTATGTCTTCTCCTTCTCCTCTATATTACACAGGATATCTTCATATTAAACTGCTGCTCATATACAGTCATCCAGCATCCAGGAAGAGACCAGCACAGATCTCCCCCCACACAATGGACTCTTCCAGCTCAGAAACAAACTGCCAAATAGTGACCGACAACTTTGTACATTTTTTTCCAACTCTGACTCCACAGCCCTGCTGACCAAGCCTAAGCCCTGCTCATTCATTATAGGGCTACGAAATGCTTCTGAGTTCAGCCCTTGGAAGCATTTGGCGACCCCATAAACACTGGTGACGTCTCCATTCATCGCAGGGTGATTACTTTCCCATTCTTAGGATGATAGGGGTCCCTGCAGTCTGACCTCAATCGTTCGGCTTCATAGCCCCACTATCCTATTGATAGGGGATAATAAGCGGAGATAGACCTTTATAAACCAGAAAGGAGCAGTGCATGTACAGCCGGCACAGCCAGCATTTCTATATGATTGTGGAAGCCCAGACTGTCAGCTGTGTGGTCGTCATCCTGCAGTTCTCCTGTGCTCAGTTTCACATGATCCCAGTACCAGATTTAAGTATATCAGCTACCAGCATATTATAGATCCCAGTATCAGCTACCAGCATATTATAGACCACAGTATCAGCTACCAGCATATTATAGACCCCAGTATCGACCACCAGCATATTATAGACCACAGTATCAGCTACCAGCATATTATAGATCCCAGTCTCGGCCGCCAGCATATTATAGACCACAGTATCAGCTACCAGCATATTATAGACCCCAGTATCGACCACCAGCATATTATAGACCTCAGTATCAGCTACCACCATATTATAGATCCCAGTATCGACCACCAGCATATTATAGACCCCAGTATCTTTCCTCCAGCATATTACAGACCCGAGTATCAGGCCCCCAGCATGTTATAGATCCCAGTATCAGCCACCAGCGTATTACAGACCCCAGTATCAGGCCCCCAGCATAATATAGACTCCAGTATTGGCCCCCAGTATATTACAGACCCCAGTATCAGCGACCAGTATATTATACACCCCAGTATCGGCCACCAGTATATTACAGACCCCAGTATCAGGCCCCCAGCATGTTATAGATCGCAGTATCAGCGGGTGATCATCGCTCATAAAGAAGATGTGTACTGTATTGTAGACACTGTAGACACCTCTTCTCCCTGTCCTGTGCTCTTCCTCTCTGCTCTTCTATAGGGTAATAGATTTCCTGGATGTTATAACTAGTGCCCTGTCTCTAACATCAGGTATGGCGTCTAGGAAAGCTATTTACAGCTATAGAAGTGTAGGCAAGAAGACCTCAGGGCTGGGAGAAGTAGTGCCTGCAGCATTGTCTTCCCCAACCAGTAATACTGTACAGTATAGTGTAAAATAGTTCCATGCGCCCTCTGGTGGCCTAATATAGAAAGTACATGTCAAAACCCAGTATATCCTTTGATGCGTCAAGGTATCTGATGAAAAGAGTGACACATAAACCTGATCATGGCAACACTAGCGCCATCTGCAGGCAGCTTTTGGACAGGCTCACATTGATTACAACCACCACTCAACAGTAAGGGTATGTTCACACAGTAAATGTGGCGGAATTACGCCTGTCTCAGTGTCCCATAGTTTGTCTATAGGAAGGCTCGCGCGCCTCCGCTCCTGACGCTCTCCGCACAAAGAATTGACATGTCACTTGTTTGCACGGGAGAGAGGCTGGAGCAGAGGCCGGGGAATCCTAAGTGAATTTAAACCTGGCTGGTATTCACATATATCTATCCTAAGAAAATACAAGGGTTTACTAGATGGACCACAGGAACTTTTACAGCTGACAATCTTCTATAATAGTATTATTCAGGCACTATATGGCGGTATTATTTAGGCACTATATGGCGGAATTATTCAGGCAACATATGGTGGTATTATTATTATTCAGGCACTGCATGGTGGTATTATTATTATTATTCAGGCACTGTATGGTGGTATTATTATTATTATTATTCAGGCACTGCATGGTGGTATTATTATTATTATTATTCAGGCACTGTATGGTGGTATTATTATTATTCAGGCACTGCATGGTGCTATTATTATTCAGGCACTGTATGGTGGTATTATTATTATTATTCAGGCACTATATGGTGGTGGTATTATTATTATTATTATTCAGGCACTGCATGGTGCTATTATTATTCAGGCACTGTATGGTGGTATTATTATTATTATTATTATTCAGGCACTGTATGGTGGTCTTATTATACAGGCACTATATGGTGGTATTATTATTATTATTATTATTATTCAGGCACTGTATGGTATTATTATTATTATTCAGGCACTATATGGTGGTATTATTATTATTCAGGCACTGTATGGTGGTAGTATTATTATTATTCAGGCACTGTATGGTGGTATTATTATTATTATTCAGGCACTGTATGGTGGTATTATTATTATTATTCAGGCACTATATGGTGGTGGTATTATTATTATTCAGGCACTGCATGGTGGTATTATTATTATTATTCAGGCACTGTATGGTGGTATTATTATTATTATTCAGGCACTATATGGTGGTGGTATTATTATTATTCAGGCACTGCATGGTGCTATTATTATTCAGGCACTGTATGGTGGTATTATTATTATTATTATTATTATTATTATTCAGGCACTGTATGGTGGTATTATTATTATTATTATTATTATTCAGGCACTGTATGGTGGTCTTATTATTCAGGCACTATATGGTGGTATTATTATTCAGGCACTGTATGGTGGTATTATTATTATTATTATTATTATTATTATTATTATTATTATTATTATTATTCAGGCACTATATGGTGGTATTATTATTATTATTCAGGCACTGTATGGTATTATTATTATTATTATTCAGGCACTATATGGTGGTATTATTATTATTCAGGCACTGTATGGTGGTAGTATTATTATTATTCAGGCACTGTATGGTGGTATTATTATTATTATTCAGGCACTGTATGGTATTATTATTATTATTCAGGCACTGTATGGTGGTCTTATTATTCAGGCACTATATGGTGGTATTATTATTCAGGCACTGTATGGTGGTATTATTATTATTATTATTATTATTACTATTATTATTCAGGCACTATATGGT
Organism: Dendropsophus ebraccatus; assembly: GCF_027789765.1. Lineage (NCBI taxonomy): Eukaryota > Metazoa > Chordata > Amphibia > Anura > Hylidae > Dendropsophus > Dendropsophus ebraccatus. Next base: position 85,603,799 of record NC_091463.1, read on the forward strand.
GGTATTATTATTATTATTCAGGCACTGCATGGTGGTATTATTATTATTATTATTATTATTATTATTATTATTATTATTATTATTCAGGCACTGTATGGTGGTATTATTATTATTATTATTATTATTATTATTATTCAGGCACTATATGGTGGTATTATTATTATTATTCAGGCACTATATGGTATTATTATTATTATAGTGCTTGAAAAGCACTATATTGTAATCCGTATTCTTCTTCTTCTTCTTCTTCTTCTTCTTCTTCTTCCGTTTCTTCTTCCAGCCATTTTTCTGCGCGTAATACAGCCCGAACCGCTTTGCGCACACACTCCGTTCAAACTGCGTTTCGAAGCCCTCGGCGGTGTGTGGTGTGCTATCTATTTTTCGTTTCGATCGGATTTGTCGTTTTTAAGAAAATTACGTTTAAAGACCCCGAATTTCCCATAGAAAATAATGGCCCATTGCAAATAATGGCCACACTCTGCTGACAGCCAATCACAGCACATATGCAAATAGCTGAAATATAGCAGCCAATAGGAACTCTAAGGTCTCGTCATGCATTGTATCACACCATCCACAGTCACATGTCCACTATTGGCCAATAGAAGATGTAATATATGGAAGGTCCTTAACCATCTTGTCTCCCTGACATAAGTAAGATTGTCATGGTAACCGAGCAATGGTCTTTACCATTATAAGTAGCAGAGGTCAGTCAGTAAAATAGCAGAGCTGAGGCAGCCATGTAGCAGGTACGGGATCCAAGCTGCTCTTAAAGGGACGGTACCCAAGCCGCACTTAAAGGTACGGTACCCAAGTCGCTCTTAAAGGGACCCAAGCCTCTCTAAATGGGTCCCTTTAAGAGCGAACTAAGTACCTGTAAGAGCGACCTGGGTCCCTTGAGGGGGTAAATGGGTCCCTTTAAGAGCGAAATATGTCCCTTTAAGAGCAACCTGGGTCCCTTTAAGAGCGAAATGGGTCCCTTTAAGAGTGATCTGGGTCCCTTTAAAGGAAATATTTCGCTCTTAAAGAGACCCGTTTCGCTCAAACTGGGTCCCTTTAAGAGTGAAATATGTCCCTTTAAGAGCGACCTGGGTCCCTTTAAGAGCGAAATATGTTCCTTTAAGAGCGACCTTGGTCCCTTTAAGAGCAAAATGGGTCCATTTAAGAGCAAAATATGTCCTTTTAAGAGATAAATTGGTCCCTTTAAGAGCAACCTGGGTCCCTTGAGGGGGGAAATGGGTCCCTTTAAGAGCGAAATTTGTCCCTTTAACCCATAGCTGCACCAGGACGTTATTGAACGTCCTCGTGCCGCTATGGGAGTTCAGAGGGGGGTCGCGCGGCGACCCCCCTCTGAACTGCTGTGATCCCGGGTGCCGCATGTAGCTCGGGATCGCGGCTATTAGCGGGCACGGTCCGATCGCCGTGCCCGCTAATTAAGTACTTAGAAGCAGCTGTCAAAGTTGACAGCTGCTTCTAAATACTTGCTGATATGCATCCCTGGTGGTCTAGTGGGGGGATCGCCCCCCTGCGGCGCGATTGCGGGGGGGCGATCCCTGCATCCATCCCGGGCCGGGGTCTGCTCCGTAATGGCGCTGATCCCGGCTCGGCATTCTATTGCTTTTGGCTGCAGCAGCCAAAAGTAATAGAACACCGATCTCATGGATTCATGCAGTATAACTATACTGCATGGATCTCTATGAGAGATCAGAGTACATATACTAGAAGTCCCCCAGGGTATATAACCCTAACCCCAGGGGGAATAACCCTAACCCCAGGGGGAATAACCCTAACCCCAGGGGGGCTTCTAGTATATGTGTAAAGTAAAAGAAAAATGTATTTTTAATAACACAAAATCCCCTCCCCTAATAAAAGTCTGAATCACCCCCCCTTTCCCCATTTTATAAATAAAAATAAATAAATAAATTAATAAACAAACATGTTTGCTATCGCCGTGTGCGTAATCGCCCAAACTATTAATTAATCACATTCCTTCCTGATCTCGCACGGTAAACGGCGTCAGCGCAAAAAAATCCCAAAGTGCAAAATTGCGCATTTTTGGTCGCATCAAATCCAGAATAATTGTAATAAAAAGCGATCAAAAAGTCATATATGCGCAATCAAGGTACCGATAGAAAGATCACATCATGGCGCAAAAAATGACACCTCACACAGACCCATAGACCAAAGGATAAAAGCGCTATAAGCCTGGGAATGGAGCGATTTTAAGGAACATATATTTTCTTTAAAAGGTTTTAATTTTTTACAAGCCATCAAATCAAATAAAAGTTATACATGTTACATATCGTTGTAATTGTAACAACTTAAGGAACATATATAACGAGTCAGTTTTACCCCAGGGCGAACGGAGTAAAAACAACCCCCCCCCCCCCAAATAAAAAAAAAACATTTTTTTTTTCAATTTCACCACACATATAATTTTTTTCTGGTTTCCCGGCACATTTTAGGCAAAAATTACATCTGCCATAGCAAAGTACAATTAGTTGCGCAAAAAATAAGGGCTCATTTGGGTCTCTAGGTGGAAAAATGTAGGTGCTATGGCCTTATATACACGAGGAGGGAAAAACAAAAACGCAAAAATGAAAACTGGCTGTGTCCCCTAAGGGTTAAGAGCGACCTGGGTCCCTTTAAGAGCGAAATGGGTCCCTTTAAGAGTGATCTGGGTCCCTTTAAAGGAAATATTTCACTGTTAAAGAGACCCATTTCGCTCTTAAAGAGTGACCTGGGTCCCTTTAAGAGTGAAATATGTCCCTTTAAGAGCGACCTGGGTCCCTTTAAGAGCGACCTGGGTCCCTTTAAAAATGAAATATGTCCCTTTAAGAGCAACCTGGGTCCCTTTAAGAGCGACCTGGGTCCCTATAAGAGCGAAATATGTCCCTTTAAGAGCGACCTTGGTCCCTTTAAGAGCAAAATATGTCCCTTTAAGAGCGACCTTGGTCCCTTTAAGAGCGAAATATGTCCCTTTAAGGACAAAATGGGTCCCTTTAAGAGAGAAATATGTCCCTTTAAGAGCAAAAATCGGTCCCTTTAAGAGCGACCTTGGTCCCTTTAAGAGCGAAATATGTCCCTTTAAGAGCAAAATATGTATCTTAAAGGGACCAGGGTCGCTCTTAAAGGGACCCATTTTGCTCTTAAAGATACATATTTTGCTCTTAAAGGGACAGATTTTGCTCTTAAAGGGACATATTTCGCTCTTAAAGGGACAGATTTTGCTCTTAAAGGGACATATTTCGCTCTTAAAGGGACCAGAGTCGCTCTTAAAGGGACCCATTTTGCTCTTAAAGAGCGAAATATGTCCCTTTAAGAGCTAAATGTGTCCCTTTAAGAGCAAAATATGTCCCTTTAAGAGATAAATCGGTCCCTTTAAGAGCGAAATATGTCCCTTTAAGAGCGAAATATGTCCCTTTAAGAGCGACCTGGGCCCCTTTAAGAGCGAAATGGGTCCGTTTAGGAGCGACCTGGGCCCCTATAAGAGTTACCTGGGCCCCTTTAAGAGCAAAATGGGTCCCTTTAAGAGCGAAATATGTCCCTTTAAGAGCAAAATCGGTCCCTTTAAGAGCGACCTTGGTCCCTTTAAGAGCAACCTGGGTCCCTTTAAGAGCAACCTGGGTCCCTTTAAGAGCGAAATATGTCCCTTTAAGAGCAAAATGGGTCCCTTTAAGTGCAACCTGGGTCCCTTTAAGAGCGAAATATGTCCCTTTTAAAGCGAAATATGTCCCTTTAAGAGCAAAATCGGTCCCTTTAAGAGCAACCTTGGTCCCTTTAAGAGCGAAATATGTCCCTTTAAGGGCAAAATGGGTCCCTTTAAGAGCAACCTGGGTCCCTGTAAGAGCAAAATATGTCTCTTTAAGAGCGAAATATGTCCCTTTAAGAGCAAAATGGGTCCCTTTAAGAGCAACCTGGGTCCCTGTAAGAGCAAAATATGTCCCTTTAAGAGCGACCTGGGTCTCTTTAAGAGCAAAATGGGTCCCTTTAAGAGCGAAATAATGTCCCTTTAAGAGCAAAATCGGTCCCTTTAAGAGCGACCTGGGTCCCTTTAAGAGCGAAATATGTCCCTTTAAAAGCAAAATGGGTCCCTTTAAGAGCAAAATGTGTCCCTTTAAGAGCAACCTGGGTCCCTTTAAGAGCGAAATGTCCATTTAAGAGCAAAATGGGTCCCTTTAAGAGCAAAATGGGTCCCTTTTAGAGCAAAATATGTCCCTTTAAGAGCAAAATCGGTCCCTTTAAGAGCGACCTGGGTCCCTTTAAGAGCTAAATATGTCCCTTTAAGAGCAAAATGTGTCCCTTTAAGAGCGAAATATATCCCTTTAAGAGCGAAATATGTCCCTTTAAGAGCTAAATGGGTCCCTTTAAGAGCGACCTGGGTCCCTTTAAGAGCGAAATAGGTCCCTTTAAGAGCTAAATGGGTCCCTTTAAGAGCGAAATGATTCCCTTTAAAGGTCGCTCTTAAAGGGATCCAAGTCGCTCTTAAAGGGATCCATGTAGCTCTTAAAGGGATCCATGTAGCTCTTAAAGGGATTCCCCAGGTCGCTCTTAAAGGGATCCAAGTCGCTCTTAAAGGGATCCATGTAGCTCTTAAAGGGATCCATGTAGCTCTTAAAGGGACGGGACCCAAGTCACTCTTAAAGGGACCCAAGTCGCTCTTAAAGGTATGGGACCCAAGTCACTCTTAAAGGGACCCAAGTCGCTCTTAAAGGTATGGGACCCAAGTCACTCTTATAGGGACGGGAGCCATGTCGCTCTTAAAGGAATGAGATCCAAGTTTCTCTTAAAGGGAAGTCACTGGTAAAGGGGCGCTCTTTTCAAGCACTATGTATTTTCCTGGAAATGCAAATCTAGTTATTGTTATTCAGGCACTGTATGGTATTATTATTATTATTATTCAGGCACTGTATGGTATTATTATTATTATTATTATTCAGGCACTATATGGTGGTATTATTATTATTATTCAGGCACTGTATGGTGGTATTATTATTATTATTCAGGCACTATATGGTGGTATTATTATTCAGGCACTATATGGTGGTATTATTATTATTCAGGCACTGTATGGTGGTATTATTATTATTCAGGCACTGTATGGTATTATTATTATTATTATTATTATTATTATTATTATTATTATTCAGGCACTATATGGTGGTATTATTATTCAGGCACTATATGGTGGTATTATTATTATTCAGGCACTATATGGTGGTATTATTATTCAGGCACTATATGGTGGTATTATTATTATTCAGGCACTGTATGGTATTATTATTATTATTATTATTCAGGCACTGTATGGCGATGGTATTATTATTATTCGGGCACTATATGGTGGTATTATTATTATTCAGGCACTGTATGGTATTATTATTATTATTATTATTCAGGCACTGTATGGCGATGGTATTATTATTATTCGGGCACTATATGGTGGTATTATTATTATTATTCAGGCACTATATGGTGGTATTATTATTCAGGCACTATATGGTGGTATTATTATTATTCAGGCACTGTATGGTGGTATTATTATTATTCAGGCACTGTATGGTATTATTATTATTATTATTATTATTATTATTATTATTCAGGCACTATATGGTGGTATTATTATTCAGGCACTATATGGTGGTATTATTATTATTCAGGCACTGTATGGTATTATTATTATTATTATTATTATTATTATTCAGGCACTGTATGGTGGTATTATTATTATTCAGGCACTGTATGGTGGTATTATTATTATTCAGGCACTGTATGGTGGTATTATTATTATTCAGGCACTATATGGTGGTGGTATTATTATTATTCAGGCACTGTATGGTGGTATTATTATTATTCAGGCACTATATGGTGGTGGTATTATTATTATTCAGGCACTGTATGGTGTTATTATTATTATTATTCAGGCACTGTATGGTGGTATTATTATTCAGGCACTGTATGGTGGTGGTATTGTTATTATTATTCAGGCACTGTATGGTGTTATTATTATTATTATTCAGGCACTATATGGTGGTGGTATTATTCAGGCACTGTATGGTGGTATTATTATTATTCAGGCACTGTATGGTGTTATTATTATTATTATTCAGGCACTGTATGGTGGTGGTATTATTATTATTCAGGCACTGTATGGTGTTATTATTATTATTATTCAGGCACTGTATGGTGGTGGTATTATTATTATTCAGGCACTGTATGGTGGTATTATTATTATTATTATTCAGGCACTGTATGGTGGTATTATTATTATTCAGGCACTGTATGGTGGTATTATTATTATTCAGGCACTGTATGGACGCAATAACTCTGCGGTGCCATCAGGTACTTTTCCCATTCCAGATCACCAGGATTTCCGAACGACTGAGCGCTGAGGTAAAGTAGTTTTATTGTATAACTACAACCGTGTGACGTTTCTGCCTGTGACCACGTGTGGCACCCAGAGACAGCCCTCCATCCCGCCATCCACAATATGGCCGCCGAGCCGTGACCGTGACGTTGACTGCAGGTTGAACTATATTCTCCCTCCTATTGGCTGTTCTTTGTCGGCACTTGATTGGCCGTTCTCTATCGCGGCTTTGATTGGCTGTCTCTGCTCCCGGCTTCCCACGGATTGGCTGCCGTTGCGCAGTGCGAGGAAGATGGCGGCCTCGCTGGTGCCTGCGTGCGGGAGGTCGGTGCGGTTACTGCTGTCAAGCCGGGCGCTGCTGGGATGCCGGCAACTGAGTACCGGGCCCGGGGAGAGCCTGACCGGAGCCGTGCTGAGCGACAAGCTGCGGAGCCAGCAGAAAGAGGTGAGAGGTAAAGAGGGGGAGAGCCCCCTGTCAGTGACCTGTCACCCCGTGACCTACAACCCCCTGTCAGTGACCTGTCACCCCGTGACCTACAACCCCCTGTCCATGACCTGTCACCCCGTGACCACACCCGGTGTCCTACCACCCCCTGTCCGTGACTTCTTCCGCCTCTACATGCCCCATCATCTACCCTCTGTTACCCCCCCCCCCCCCCCCCCCACACACTCCTCGTCTGATCCCCTGACTCCTCCCTCTTCTCATCTGCCCCTCCACTTACTAATACCCCTGACTCCTCCCTCTTCTCATCTGCCCCTCCACTTACTAATACCCCTGACTCCTCCTCCTTCTCATCTGCCCCTCCACTTACTAATACCCCTGACTCCTCCCTCTTCTCATCTGCCCCTCCACTTACTAATACCCCTGACTCCTCCCTCTTCTCATCTGCCCCTCCACTTACTAATACCCCTGACTCCTCCCTCTTCTTATCTGCCCCTCCACTTACTAATACCCCTGACTCCTCCCTCTTCTCATCTGCCCCTCCACTTACTAATACCCCTGACTCCTCCCTCTTCTCATCTGCCCCTCCACTTACTAATACCCCCTGACTCCTCCCTCTTGTCTGCCCCTCCACTTACTAATACCCCTGACTCCTCCCTGTTCCATCTGCCCCTCCACTTACTAATACCCCCTGACTCCTCCCTCTTCTCGTCTGCCCCTCCACTTACTAATACCCCTGACTCTTTCCTGTTCTTGTCTGCCCCTCCACTTACTAATACCCCTGACCCCTCCCTCTTCTCGTCTGCCCCCTGCACCTATTGATACCTTTCTACCTGTTCCCACATGTGCCCCCCCCCCATATCACTTTGCCCTTATTTGCCCCCCCCCCCCTGCAGCATGATATTACCCATCTACCTCCGGATACCCCTGCCTTTCTCCTCCACCCCCACAAACACTCGGACCCCCAGTGCTTCCCTGTAGACTCCACCATACTGACATCTTTTCCCCCACCCCCTGTTGACATTTACATTTATACAGCCTGATGTGCCCCCTCTACCTACTGCTACCACTGACGCCTCCCTGTCCGCATGTGCCCCCCCTTATACTTATATGCCCCCCTCCATCCTGGTCCTCCAGCTGACTTCTTCCTCCTCTCCATCCCGCAGGCTACTGAGGACCCTCAGAGTAATTCTGAATCAGAAGAACAGCAGAAAAAGCAAAAGGAGAACAAAGCCAGAGCCAAAAAGTTCCTCCTGCGGGCAACGGGGGTCCTGGGCGTGGTGGGGAGCGGCTTTATTGTCTATACATTTGGTAAAGCCCCTGTACTCTATGTTGGGTATTGGGGGGGGGGGGGGGCTCTCTCTGTCTTTGTCTGTCTGACATCTCCTCTGTTCTACATGCAGGTAGCAGCTCCCTGGACGAGGAGGGAAATAAGGTAAAAAACAAACAAACCCTGAGGGGTCTGAACCTGCTGTCTGTACACGCACTAAGGGCCCTATTCCACCAAACGATTATCGTTCAGATTGTTGTTAAATCGTTTGAATCTAAACGATAATCGTTCGGTTGAAATGCAGTTAACGATTAACGACCGAACATGAAATCGTTGATCGCTGGACCTGGACTTATTTTTATCATTGCTCCTTCGCAAATCGTTCGCATTGAATAAGACGTCGTTCGGTCGTTCGCAGTAGATACAAACGCAATAGCAAAGAAAAAACGATCGCAAATACTATCATAAGTAACGATTATCGTTCCATGGAAATGAGTGAGCGTTTTCAGATCTTCCGCAATAGCGGTCGTTTGAGATCGTTAATCGTTAACGATTATGCGAACGATAATTGTCTGGTAGAATAGGGCCCTAAGGGTCCTATTACACTGAGCGATTTTTTTTTAACGACTAACGATAAACAATCGCAAACGAGATTGCATATCGTTAACCTGAAATCGTTCACCATATTACACAGAACGATAATCGTTAGTTACGATCGTTACTATGATCGTTTATTCCTTCTGATTCCAGAAAAACAATGAACAATGGGCAATTACACTGAACGATTAGTGAAAAAACGTGGAACTTGAGCGAACGAACATGGAATTACAGCGAATGATTAACGATCATTTTAGGTTCAGATCTAAATAAACGATCAACGACATGCTCGTTGCCAGCAATTATGCAGAACGATTATCGTTTAAAATCTTAACGATTTTTCGCACAATCATCGTCCCATGTAATAGGGCCCTAAGAATACAGTGATACTGACACTCATCCCATAGAGTGATAACCACTGCTGGCAGCCATGACAGTGCACATAGCATACAGGACAACTCCTACAATTAGGTAGCCCCAATGATACCCGACTACAGTTCATTCATTCATACTGTAAGAAGGTGGAGGGAAACTTTTCTATTGACTTATGGACAATGCAATGAGAGTTAAATGCAGAATATTTATAGTTTTCTCCCAAAATAAAAAGAAGACGTCTTGAATCAAAGCAGCATGTGTGATGGCAGAACCACAACTCTCAGCATGCTGAATAAAAATTTTGATGTTACAGAGCTGGGTGAGAATTATTTAAGTACAGTACTTGTTATCCACCACCAGGTGGCAGTGTCCCTCTGGTCATTGTACACAGTCCCTGCCTTCTCTTTTGAGCGGTTCTCCAGCTACTACAAAACTACAAGCCTCCTGGCCGCTAGAGCATGCTGAGACTTGTGGTTTTACAACAGCTGGAAAGCCAATGTTAGGCAGATACTGTTCCACTATGGGCTTATTTATTCCACCTTCAATGACGTCCCAGATTTACTAGCAGGTTTTACATTTACTTTTCTCTTTTCCAGCACATGGTCACACTTTATAAGGGACATATACAGAGTCATACACATATACACTTGCAGGGTCAGACACACATGCAGGGTCAGACACACATGCAGGGTGAGACCCAAAAGTAATTTGTAGCTATTCAAGGCCATGCACAGATACACGTCCTCGTCATCTCCAGCTATAGCCGTCATGGACCTTACTTCTCTGGTGTACCTCTAGGGGCAGTCATTGTCTTGCTCAGACTATTACAGGCTTGTATTGACCATGGAGGCACCAACTTCCGTGATATCCTCTTATTCCTCTCACCCTATTATGCTCTGGTTGATTGGTTATCATCCATCTGATATCTGATTTATGTTATCTCATACCTAGAAGAGGCTGATTTGGATCTTGTAGGCAGTCCAGCATCTTGTCCATACTGCATGTGACTGCATCTTCACGGTGTCAGGAGATTTAGGGTTCTATTACACTGAACCATAATCGGCCGAATTGGCCCTATGCGGCCGATTATCACTCCGTGTAATAAACACAGCGATCAGCCGATGAAAACGATCATAGGTATATTGATATAGGTTTGGACCTATAATTGTCGGGCACGGACAGCGGTGGGTGGGTGGCAGCTGACGATTTGCAAACTGCATACATTACCTATCCATGGTCCAGGGCTCCTGCTACGCCCTGCTTCTTCCTGGGTCCTGCACACTGCAGCTTCAGAGCGGCCTTTCTTAGAAGACAGGCCGCTCTGAAGCTGCAGTGCGTGGGACCCAGGGAGAAGCAGAGAGCAGGAGGAGCCCTGGACCATGGATAGGTAATGTATGCAAGCAAGGGCTGCAAGGACATCGGTAATGATGTCCTTGCAGCCCTTGTTAAACGATTATCGGGCCATGTAATAGGCCCAGTAAGTCTAGCAGATCGGCATCGTTTACAGTTATTATCAGGCCATGTAATAGTACCCTTACAGCTGAGCTGACCCCTATAGATGTAGGTTTGGAAATTCCCTGTATCTATGGCTGACGTCAATTTCTTGCCCTGCGCCCATATACATGCTTAGCATCACTGCTTACTACCCCATCACCTGATAACGGTAGTAGCCGTATGTGCAGCAACCTTGTTACCTGTGACAGGAGTCCCTGCTCCTCTACATAGTGTTACCCCTACATATTACAGCTTCATGAAAAATACTGTGTACAAAAACAGTAAAATAGTAGTGTCTCCCCATGATGACATGTTTCCTGCACTCTATGCTCCCTGGTAGATTGGTGCTTGTTTAGGGACCTATTACTCTTGTGCTGTCCGGGTGGTACAGACAATTGCTGGCCAGTTTGTGTCTCTTTGCTCTGCCTATTCCTTGTTATACAGGGGACGTGTGGACGTTTTGATCTGTCAAAATAATGCGATCAGCTAATGATTGAACAGCTGTGCGTTAGGGTCCTTTTACATTAGAAGATCTTCGGGCATCTGTGGCTGCAAACAAGCGCCAGTTAGCTAAATCGGAGCTGGTTTGCGGAGCCTTCACACAGCACCATTCGAGTGATGTATCATTGTATCATTCGTGCGGACATGGAAACTGACAGCAGAAATACGTATATGTCCATGCTGTAAGTCTCCAGATCAAACATACAGCGTATCCTTATCGTCAGCGCTGTTGTGTGATCCAGCACTGTCGTCTCCCATCCTGTCACCTATAGTTACAGCATCGTCTGGGAGCTGACACTGCTGGATTACACAGCAGCGTACTAGGTAAGTATGCATTGCTTGTGTGATCGGAAAACTGACAGCACATATGTCCATGCTGTCAGTCTCCAGATTGCACATACATCATATACTTACTGTCAGCGCTGTTGTGTGATCCGGCACTGTTGGTTGCTGTCTTGTTGCCACTGTGCCGCCTGTAGTCTAGGAGCTGACAGTGCCGGATTTCACAGCAACGCACTACGCACATTGCTTGTGTGATCTGAAAACTGACAGCACAGATATGTACATATCCGTGTTGTCAGTTTCCCTTTGCTATCGGCCGCACATCTCCTGTTTACACATAAATATGTGCAAAAGATGCGTTCAGCTGAGGATGGGGCGCTTGCCTTGTCTTCAGGTGATCACTGTCTTTTTTATTCGATTAGAGGCTGAGGGTGCATGCACACTAAAGAATACGTGTGGAAAGGCCGCTGCAGATTCCGTCACTGGCCCCTGCTCGTGGGCGCGCGCATTTCCGCCTGTGCCATAGACTCCATTCTAGGCACAGACAGATTCAATTCTTTTGGCGGACGGCGGAATCGTCCCAGCCATAAAATGGTGTTTATGACACAGTCGGACGACGGAATCCGCGGTGCATCGTAAGCACGGATTCCGTACTGTGCATGCACCCTGAAGGAGCATTTCTAGCAACACTCCTTGACAATAATCGGCCCATGTAAAAAACCATTTAGTCAGCTGACGGCTGGATTATATCGGCATGTTTACCAATAATTGCCCAGATTAGTCATGGCTGATCAGCATACATAGGTGGGAGTCCCTATTTGTACAGAACATTACTAGAGTCCGTCATCAGACCATAGATTCCGTTCATCCGCACAGTAATCGGTGAGCCTTCTATCAGGCTGACCATAAAGTGATATTAACCCTTTGGCATGTGTAGGATTTGTTCCCAGAGCTGTCTGGGCTGTAATCTGCTGTCGGTGGGAATAGACTGAAGCCCACTTCACAGTCAGGTGACAAGTGTGGCCCTCCCTGACGTGAGGACTTGTGCCAGCGGCTTTGGCTTCCTTCTGCTCCCCTTTGAAGCGGTGTGAGGATGTTGGACAGAAGGTATAAAGCCCCTTTTACTGTTATTAGGAGGGAGATGTGAAGAGGAAGCCCTGAGCATCTTTCCCACGCTTTGAAGATTGCTCCTTACAGAGGTATTATAGGGAAGGGATAACACTGGTGTAGCCATGATGGTGGATCCCCCTATCCCACATGAAAACTCATACAATCTTCTGACACGTCGGTGAGACGCTTCTTTCTGTCAAGTCGGTAAAAATGTTGTTTTTTGGTCGTATTGGCAGCTAAGATATAGCTGAGTGACGGCTATATTAGGCGCCTTGACGGAGAGAGAGAGGGCTGTATGGCCACTCTGATGGTGGTCTATGGGATTGGCTGTCACCCAGCTTTCTCAGATAATTCTATAGAAGCAGCTGGATGGAGTGGTGACCACTTGGCTGAATGGTGGGCTCCCTGAGTGTGGGAACAGTAGTCCTGTGCCCTTGACATATACTGCAGGTACGGCTTTAATCTCCGGCTTCCTGTTAACACCTCGGCTTCCTCTCCCGGCCTTTGATGTGCACGGAGTATCACCTTGCTGTGACTGCCACACTTGTCACCCGCTCGGGCACACTCCTAGGTGTACCAGGCTCCCGGCTTTGATGTTTACTGTGTATTTATCAGCACACTTCTCCATTGTTCCTGCTCTCACACATCATCTGCATAATAGAGAGCTGTTCACACTGTCCAGCTGGAGTATAGGGGCCATATGTGCACTAGCCTACAAATACCAGGCTGTAGCTGTAAAGTGCAAATCTGTAGATAATCAATATTGTGGGGGATGAGAGTCCATAGAACACAAGCTGCTTATAGACACTGGTGTGATCCCATCCCTGGGAGTAGTATACATAATGGGGGTTCCCTGGACCCTACTTGTACCACTAGTCAGCCACATAAATGTGATTGTATAGTCTACTATAGGCTGATGGTATTATATATCCATTGTTTCTGGTTGTTCTTTAATGTGCCTCTCATCTTTTTTTAGATTCCTGATGAATTTGACAATGGTGAGTGCCAGGTTTCTTTATCTGCATGGTTTACTTAAAGGGTTTGTTCACACGTCCACTTTTACTGCAGATATTGAGAAGTCAAAATCCGCAGTGGATCCATGTTAGAGAAACGGCCACACCCAGCAGAGGGGTGTGGGTATGGTTGACATTAATATAAGGTGTAAGGGCAGAAGCCTCCCAATGACGGATGGAAGGGGAGAGAAGGATCAGGCATGTTGGACTTGCCTGATCCTTCATCATCTTTCATCTTGCCTGATCTTTCTCCCCCCCCCCCCCCCCCCCCCCAACCTCTCTCCTGTTAGAATAAATGCCCCGGGGAGTGTATGTGTATTGGGATCGGGAGAGATGGCTGTCAGACAAATGATCATTCTGCTATCTGAAGTCAGTAGTGGTTTGTGCAGCAGTAACATGGTGCTTCTATCTGCCCCTGCACCTTTTTTAGTATCTATGAGCAGGGCTCTCACCAAAGATGGATACTGATGGTATGCTGTCCATGTGCGGTCATGTGATAATTTCCCCATATACCCTACATATGGAAGTAATAGATGCTGCTGAATGGTGGTTGCTGTGCAGGACCCGCAATGGGCATTGACTTCATCATGCACCATTAAAGCGACTCTGTACCCACAATCTGTGTCCCCCCCCCCCCCCAAAACCACTTGTACCTTCGGATAGCTGCTTTTAATCCAAGATCTGTCCTGGGGTCCGTTCGGCAGTTATTGTCCTAAAAAACTACTTTTGATACCTGCAGCCCTGTGTCAAACTGCCGTGGCCTAGATTGTGTATGCATTAGGCTGGCACAACCTCTCTGTCCTTCCTCCCCGTCCTCTTCATCATTAGGAATTTTCCAGGCAGATTGTCTCCTATTCATCACCTGTGTGAGCACGGCACATGGGCTGGATCGTTAAGGCACCTGTGCAATGTTCAGACAGGAGAAAATGTTCCAGGGGCATTCCTAATAATGAAGAGTGTGGGGAGGAGGGACGGAGGGGTGGTGCAAAGTTAGGGCACAGATACTCTAGGCCGCGCCAGTTGGGCACGGGGCTGCAAGTTTAAAAGTTGTTTTTTAGGACAATAACTGCATCACCTGCTGAACGGACCCCAGGACAGATCTTAAAATAAAAGCAGCTATCCGAAGGTACAAGGGGTTTTGGGGGGGGGGGATCAGATTGTGGGTACAGAGTCACTTTATTGTCATGTCTGCTCCAGGTTTAGGGGGTGGGGTTCCCCTCAGGTAGGCCTCTTGTAATTAGCTGTAACACACAAACATTATCCAGAATGGTTTATAATATACTTTGCTGACATATATGTTTTCAAGTGAAGCAGAGTTGTAATACCACATACAACCAATAGCAAGAGTGGCACTGTTTTTGATGAAAAGCAGCCATGTTTTTCTAATTCCTTACAACCATTTTTTGCCTGTGTCGTAGATCCTCCAGTATTACAGCAGATTAGAAGGACTTACAAATACTTTAAGGACTATCGTCAGGTGAGTCACCTCTTCTGTATCCCCCTCCCCCCGACCCTTGTGTGTCCCTTCTTCCACTGTATCAATTTTCTTCCTTCCGTTTCATAGATGATCATAGAGCCCACAAGTCCCAAACTGCTGCCAGATCCCCTAAAAGAGCCGTATTACCAGCCTCCCTACACACTGGTCCTGGAGCTGAAGAACGTCCTGCTGCATCCGGAGTGGTCGGTAAGTCTGCACCTCCATGGTCGGCAGCCATTGACCTTAGCAGGAGTTGTATGGGATTACAGCTAGGAGTCATATGATGCAATACCAGACACAGCCCACAGACAGTGGTGGCGCTATCATCATCTGGGTGTGCATTATAAAAGCATTATGTGTCTGTCATCTTTCTCTGCTCTGATGAAGTTTTCTGATCTCAGTTAGAAACAGGATGGAGATTCAAGAAGCGGGCCGGCATCGACAACCTGTTCCAGCAGCTGGCACCTCTGTATGAGATTGTTATATTTACCTCTGAGACCGGCATGGTAGGTGTGCACTGACGTCTGTTTGTCTGTCCGCTTTCTATTGGCTGCTTCTTGCAGTTTACATGGTGGCTGTTCGGGTCAGACAGAGCAGGAGGCGCTCTTCGCTCTTACATAACAGATCTCCTCTTATGTATACAGGGGGCTGCAGTGTGTGAGCCTATAATGTCCGTATCGCCCAGTAGATGGAAAGGGCTTGGGGGTTTTGTACACATAAAGACGTTATTTATGCCCTAATATCCAAGTTTTCACGTATCCGAGCCATTGTATGATGCTCACATCCATGTGAATGAGCACTGTGACCCCTTCTTCCTAGCCCCCCATACTGTCTTCTGACCTGTCTCCACAAAAACCTGCTTATAACCTTGTGTTTTCCCCTCCAGACGGCATTCCCCCTCATCGACAGCTTAGACCCTCACGGCTTTGTATCGTACAGACTTTTCCGAG
Organism: Dendropsophus ebraccatus; assembly: GCF_027789765.1. NCBI lineage: Eukaryota > Metazoa > Chordata > Amphibia > Anura > Hylidae > Dendropsophus > Dendropsophus ebraccatus. The sequence goes on from NC_091463.1 coordinate 85,619,674, forward strand.
ACGCCACGCGGTATTCAGATGGACACCATGTTAAGGTAAAACTAACCAGCCATTGTTATTACATTACTTTTCAGCAGTCAGCCACAGTCCACCAGTTACTTCCACCTTGGCCTGTAGTCTACCCAGGGCTAGGTATACTGCCAACCTTAAAGTCTCACTGTTGTTTCAATTTTTTTATTTTTTTTGCAGACATCAATAGTACAGGTGATTTTTAAGAAATTTTGTAATTGGGTTTATTATTGCTGAAAAATGCATTTTTATCATGAAAAAGCAGTTTGATGCTCTCCCCCCTGTCTTCATGGTTCTCTTATTGAGAGGGGAGCGGTTGAGGGCGATGAGGCACCAAAACAGGACAACAAAGAGTTAATTTACAGCTACATCACCGGCTCTCTCCCCTGGAGTCAGCGCTGACCTCTGAATAGCAGCTTTCACACAGGTCCCACTGTGTAATCCATTGTTCTCTGCTCTCTGCTGGCGACTAATCTCCCTCCTCCCCTCTCCATAGGTTACACAGGGCTCAACAGATGTAAAAGAGTCGAGATTTCCTGATAATGAGCAGTGGATGAGAGAGAGGAGGGAGGGGGCTGGGAAAAGTCTTTTTGAATGCAGATAATGGCATATTTGCCTAATAAACCCAATTACTATGTTTCTGAAAATAGCCTGGACTATTGATTTCTGCAAAAAAAAATAATAAAAAATTTTGTGTGTATATGTATATATATATATATATATATATATATATATATATATATATATATAATAATATATATATATATATATATATAATAATATATATATTATATATACATACACATACACACACACACACACACCTCCTGACAGATGATGTCAGGGGAGAGAAGGATATGATATCAACAATTTTTGTTCTTGGAGAAATAAGCCATTGCCAGAGCTGTCTGGCAGTGGCTTAAACCCTTTTTCTAAACATCTATGTGTATGCGAACATCAGGAGGTCTGTATTGTGCATGAATCTCATCAGTTACAATGGGAGCCATGTACAATACTTACTGGGCGATGTGTGACACTATAGCACACAGCGTGCCTGCATCCTGGCAACCCCTTTTACCCACAAAGTGCTGCTAGAACGAAGAGTTTCCCATTGGTAGAGCAGAGTTGTGTGGTTGCTAACCTGTTCTGTATTGTTTCTGTACACAGGACATCTCGTGTCTGAACAGGGACCCCTCACGTGTAGTAATAGTAGACTGTAACAGAGAAGCGTTCAAACTACAGCCGTACAACGGCCTCGCCCTAAAGGCATGGGATGGAAATTCGGAGGACCGGGCGCTCTATGACCTCACTGCCTTCCTAAAGAGTAAGTGTCGCAGCAGCTTTATCCCTCTGTACAGTGATGACAGTGAGGGAGGGCCCCATCATATACATCACAGATCACTGTCACTCCGTAGTCTCGTTCTGGGTCCAGCTGTTGTGGATCGGTGTTGCTATTCTCTAGCAAGGACCCTACAGCCGCCTGCATGTACATGTTAGTGGGATTGGCTACAATCGAATTGATTCTTACAATCTCCTGCAGCCATTGCAACCAGTGGTGTAAGCGATGTCCGCACAGTCCTGGAGAATTACTCCCTGGAAGAAGATCCCTTAGAAGCATTCAAGCGTCGTCAAACCCAGCTTGAGCAGGTGCGTGATGGGGGTCATCACAAGGACTGACCCAATACAATGGAACCTATGATAATATAGTTGGGTCCTCATCTGGACTTCTGTTACTTAACCATGACGTGCAGTATTGACTCCATGATGCTGCAGCAGTTTTGTTGAATTGGCTGAAAGGAAGAAAATCCAGCACTGACAAGGGACTAATGACTTAAAGAGGTACTCCGGGCTAGGTGCATTTCCAGCGTACAGCCAGGGAGGGGGTAGATATAGAGGCCGCTGGTCACTTACCTCCCCGGTTCCAGCCCTGGGTCCCGGATCACGGTGCCCTGTCCTTCCATCCCACTGCCTGGTCTGAGCTGCGGCTTGAGATGTGACGTCTCAAGGCAGCTCAGCTATTCAGCGGCCGAGGCGGGACCCCGCTACGACCGCTGAATGGCTGAGCTCCCTTGAGACATCACGTCTCAAGCTGCAGCTCAGACCAGGAAGCGGCAGCCGGAAGGGAGAACAGGCAGGGGTGATCCGGGGCCCGGCACTGGAATCAGAGAGGTAAATGACCGCAGCGTCTATATACAACCCCTCCCTGGCCGTACACAGAAAATACACATAGCCCTGAGTACCACTTTAAGGCACCATTACACCAAGCGATTACCGGCCAATTATCAGCTTAAATGGCCGATAATCGATTGTTGTAATAGCTAGTGTTAAAAGGGGCAACGATCAGCTAACATGCACAATGTCGTGTAATCCTTGTCTTTCAACAATAATGACTGTCTGCCGGCCGTCACTCCATGTAATAGGAGTGGCAGCACTTGCTCCTCCAGATCGGCTCGTGTAGTAGGACCTTTACCTTGCTCCCCCACCCTACTCTTGGTCACATGCCGGCCCATTTCCATCCACAAGCTGTATTCTAAGTATTAGAGCTGGTGCCCAGAACCTGCCAGACATGGGACGTATCCAGGGCAGTGCCGACTTCCGGTGTTGGCTGCTTGCTGTTTTCCTCTGTTCTTTATGCTGACAGTAGTCTTTAATGTCTGCCATATTATATCTTCATATATGGTTGTCTCTTACAGCTGATCAGCAAGGATTTAGATTGTTGGAAGATGAAAGTCTTCTAAATCCTCACTGATCAGCTATTATGGCTGAGGAAAGTTACTGCCAGCTATATATTATGTCTGCCCCCTACAGAATGGTGGGGGCCTTTGGTGCAGTGGCACATCAATGTACGCTTACGTGATATCTTTTGGTTTCTCATCCTTAGCTCTTCTTTCTTTTCCCCACAGGAGGAGCAGCAGAGATTAGCAGAACTCTCCCAGCTCAGCAAAAGACAATCAATGTCATTAGGTTCTATTGCCGGACGGTTCTGGCCTCGTTCGAAACAGCAATGACCTCACCAGCTGACCCCCCCCCCCTTTCCCTACTGACAAGTATGAGCCGGCCCCGCCATCCCTGTGTATATATAGAAGGGACATAGATGTCTTTCCATTGGACGTGTGTTTGCATCATGTGAATATATGAATAAACTTTTTTTGTAGACTTACTCTGTCACGTTCATTATTCCTTTCCATCTGTATTGTACATAGCACTAATGTTGCCTGCATGTGCTGTCTGAAGTCACATGGCTGTATCTCCCCTGTGGTGCTATTGGCATTTGGCACTACAGCTTTGTCTAGTGGGGTTCACCCTATACGTAAAGGTCAGTACCTACTAAACATGGTCCAAGAAAGGACAAACTTGTCCAATCCACACCTCACAACCTAGTGGATTTTAAGGGGTACTCCAGAGAAAATAATTATTTTAGATCAACTGGAGTAAGAAAGTTATACAGATTTGTAAATCACTTCTATTTGAAAATCTCCAGTCTTCCAGTACTCATCAGCTGCTGTATGTCCTGCAGGAAGTGGTGTATTCTTTCCAGTCTGACCCCTGTGTTAGCGCTGACACCTCTGTCCATGTCAGGAACTTTCCAGAGCAGCAGCAAATCCCCATAGAAAACCTGTCCTGCTCTGGACAGTTCCTGACATGGACAGAGGTGGCAGCAAAGAGCAGTGCATCAGACTGGAAAGAATACACACTTCCTGCAGGACATACAGCAGCTGATAAGTACTGGGAAAAAACAATTCAATGGAGTACTGCTTTTGACTATGTTCACACTACGTAAGTGCCTCGGAAATCACGGCCGTTGTAACAAAGGCACTTCCGTGGTGCTGCAGTCTGAGGGAATCTCGGCCGGAGTGTATACACTTTGTATACACTCCGGCCAGGATCCCATGCAGCGCCGTAGAAAACTGACATGACACACAATAGAGTGAGCAACTCCGGCCGCTTGCTCTATTGTGTGCTGTGGGGAGCTCTGATGCGGGCGCGCACAGATGCGCCCGCGTCAAAACTCTGCAGGCCGAAAGATCATCCGCCTGGTACTGCAGTAGCGGCTGGGATGATCTTTTCAGAGACCGGCCATTCGGTGACCTGGCCGGGTCACGGAACGGCCGGTCTCTTGCGCCATGTGACCATGGTGTTAGGCTGGAGACAATTTTTTTTGCGACAACTGCCACTGCTGTTTGTGCCAAAACCAGAAGTGGATCCAACAGAAAAAAACAAGTTTTGGCACAAAAACTATAGTGTACGTTTTCTAAAAATAAAACTGCTGTGTGTGTTTCCAGCTTATGTCTCCAGATACCAGTAGAAACCAGTTAGTGCTCCAGTGGCTTTTCTACCCAGTGACTTACAAATCTGCTATAGTGGAGGATGTGCAGATTGTGTACACACTGAAGCCAGTGGGTGGCAATGCGTGAAATCCGCAGAGGATTATGTGTTTGGATGATGAGCAGAGCGCTCAGTAACTTTTCCATCTGCAGTGAATTCCACCTATACTATACAGCCAGGCCGCTGCTAGAGAAAGCTCTGATCCCTCCATTTATCTACCAGCTACTGCAATCATGGCACCTAGTTATTTAGAGGGGAGGGAGAAGATTTCCTCTCCATCAGCCAATCAACACCCCAAATGTGTGTGTGTGTGTGTATGTGTGTATATATATATATATATAATGTCACGTCCATGAGCCTACCAGTACACTGTATTATGTAAGTGAAACAAACACACAAAAAAATTATTAGAATATTTTTAAAAGTTTTAATATTGATCAATGATGGGAAATGAAAATAAGTGTGTGTGTGAGTATATATATATATATATATATATATATATATATTACACTCACACAGTATGTAGTATATATCTTTATTTCTGACCTGTGTATATAAAACGAGCATGGCAAATATTTTCCTGTTTTGGGAACAACAAAAGTTGGTAGAGCATGTGCTGTAGGTGACGGGCCCGGCACGGTCCTATCATATGTAAATATATTGATTGATAGCTCCGGGTTATAAACCATCTGTGCTGTCTGCATAATGACGTTAAGCGGCCATAATCCCATCCGATAACTGGACCTTCCATCCTCTGATACTTCACTGATACTTTTGCTGCTTTATTATCACATAATAATCTGAAGTTTATGAAAGGAAATTTTAGGATGTAGAATACAAGAAAAAGTAGTTTGGGGGGGCAGAGGTGACAGTGAAGATTAATAGCTGGGTCGGGGCAGTAAGTGGCTTTGTTCTCCGCAGTGTCTTGGGGATTGAGCAGAATACTTAAAATATGACTATAAAGTGATCTATATGGGGCACGAGCGAGCCTGACCAGCAGCCATATTCCCACCTGGCCTGGAGAATAGTCAGAATTCACAGGAAATGGAAAAGCTATGGAATTAATCTCAGAATCCACCAATTTCTAGCAATTAAAAAATAATTTTAAAAGTCCTTTGGTGTTATGGCCAATATGTATTCCTCTGGCTTTATGATAGATAGATAGATAGATAGATAGATAGATAGATAGATAGATAGATAGATAGATAGATAGATAGATAGATAGATAGATAGATAATAGAACATAGATAGATAGGAGATAGATAGATAGATAGAACATAGATAGATAGAACATAGATAGAAAATAGAACATAGATAGATGATAGATAGATTATAGATAGATAGGAGATAGAACATAGACAACTTAGGGGTAAAGTCCCAGAAACAATTGTGATCCTGGCTTTACAGTGACCATTGTATATTAACAAATATAATAAAAACCCAGATGTGATGCATAATCTCAAATTTATTTTAGAAAATCTCTAAGACTTGAGGATAAATGTGGGTAACCCTGTATTTTCCTCCTCTGTACTTGTTTTCCCCCCTTTCTCCTATGCGGCTCCTCCTGTATCCAGCTGCTCCGCTTTCATTTATTGAACTAGTTGAAAAAAAAAAAAAAAAAAAAGGTAAAAGAAAAGAAAAAGAAGCGGCAGCGGTGGTGGCCTGTGAGCGCTGAGAAGCCGGCAGGTTTATAGGTCTCTGTGGTCAGAATAAATTTGGGAGTCAGTGGTAACAGCTGTCCCTCTATTGATGTGGGGCTGAGGGTCAGTGCTGACAGCTGGACCTAACTCCCTCTGTATCAGGCGTGACATAGAGAGAGGCCAGGTCCCAGGAGGAGGCTGATGTGTGCAGGGCAGTTATGTATGGGGGCGTGAGGGTCAGTCACTGCCACTATAGGAACTGTGTATATATGATTACTTTATTACAATTCTTACATCCTCTTCAGCTTTATCTATCTCCTATCTATCTATATTCAGCAATGTAGGCAGCACCAAATAATAGCCGAAGAGGGTGCCTGCAGACTGGTCCCAGACCACGGACCAAGTTAGCAAATAGGAAAAGTACTTCAGCACTCCAGATAAGTCAAAAAACGTGTGGTAAATTCAATTCATCCAATAAACGACCAGAGCAAACAAGTGAAAAAAAGCACCACGTTTCGGCGTACCTTACGCCATTTTCAATTATCAGGAAGAAACGCCTCTAGGAGCCCTCATAACCTGCCTGTCCTGTGCCCCCAAAGGCTTCATTCAGGAGAAGACACTGTTAGGGTACTATTACACGGAATGATAATCGGCCGAATTGGCCCGATTCGGCCGATTATCGCTTTGTGTAATAAATGCAACGATCAGCCGATGACAACGATCATCGGCTGATCGTTGATATAGGTTAGACCCTATTTTCGTCGGGCGCCAACCGCGCACCACTGCGTGTAATAGCGGTGCGTGGCCGGCGACTAACGATATACATTACCCATCCACGTTCCAGGGCTGCTCCTGCCGTCCGCTTCTCCCGGGGTCCCGTGCGCGCTCTAGCTTCACAGAGGCCTGTCAGCTGATAGGCCGCTCAGCCAATCACAGGCCGCGGCGGTCCCGGCCTGTGATTGGTTGAGCGGCCTACCAGCTGAGAGGCCGCTGTGAAGCTAGAGCGCGCACGGGACCCCGGGAGAAGCGGACTGCAGGAGCAGCCCTGGAACGTGGATGGGTAATGTATGCCAGTTTAGCAAGGGCTGCAAGGACATCGGTAACAATGTCCTTGCAGCTCTTGTCAAACGATTATCGGGCCGTGTAATAGGCCCAGTAAACGAGCAACGATCTAGCAGATCGCTGCTCGTATACAGGTATTATCGGGCCCTGCTCGGCCCGTGTAATACCACCCTTAATCTATCTACACTGCTCAAAAAATAAAGGGAACACTTATGGTACGTTTACAAGTAATGGTTATCATGCGAATTTGCGCGATAACGATCGAATTCGAACGATAATCATACGTGTAAACGCAGCGAACGATAAAACGAAATCGTTCATTTTGATCTTACAACATGTTCTCAAATCGTCATTCGCAAAAAAATCGCAGATCGTTCCGTGTAAACAGTCGTTCGCCGATTTAACCAATGTGTGAGATAGGCTTAAGGGATCGCAAAACGAATTTTCTGTACGATGTATCGTTCCGTCTAAACGCTGATCGTTATGAAAAAAAAACGTTACTCCGACATCATTAATCATACGATCGGGCCAATTATCGTTTAGTGTAAACGCAGCATTAAATGACACAATATAACTCCTCGTAAATCAAACTTCTGCAAAATCAAACTGTCCGCATAGGAAGAAGCACTGATTGACAATCGATGTCACATGCTGTTGTGCAAATAGAATAGACAACAGGTGGAAGTTATTGGCAATTAGCAAGATACAATCAATAAAGGAGTGGTTCTCCAGGTGGGGACCACAGACCACTTCTCAGTACCTATGCTTTCTGGCTGATGTTTTGGTCACTTTTAAATGTTGGTGGTGCTTTCACACTCGTGGTAGCATGAGACGGACTCTACAACCCACACAAGTGGCTCAGGTAGTGCAAGTTATCCAGGATGGCACATCAATGCGAGCTGTGGCAAGAAGGTTTGCTGTGTCTGTCAGCGTAGTGACCAGAGGCTGGAGGCGCTACCCGGAGACCGGCCAGTACACCAGGAGATGTGGAGGAGACCGTAGGAGGGCAACAACCCAGCAGCAGGACCGATACCTCCACCTTTGTGCAAGGAGGAACAGGAGGAGCACTGCCAGAGACCTGCAAAATAACCTCCAGCAGGCCACAACTGTGCATGTGTCTGCACAAACCATTCGAAACCGACTCCATGAGGATGGTACAAGGGCACAACGTCCACAGATGGGGGTTGTGCTCACATCCCAAAACCGACCAGGACACTTGGCATTTGCCAGAGAAGACCAGGATTGGCAAATTTGCCACTGGCGCCCTGTGCTCTTCACAGATGAAAGCACTGAGCACATGTGACAGAGTCTGGAGATGCCGCAGAGAGCGATCTACTGCCTGCGCCATCCTTTTGCATGACAGGTTTGGCAGTGGGTCAGTAATGTTGTGGGGTGGCTTTTCTTTGGAGGGTCGCACAGCCCTCCATGTGCTCGCCAGTGATAGCCTGACTGCCATTAGGTACCAAGACGAGATCCTCAGACTCCTTGTAAGACCATATGCTGGTGTGGTTGGCCCTGGGTTCCTCCTAATGCAGGACAATGCTGTGGCTGGAGTGTGTCAGCAGTTCCTGTAAGATGAAGGCATGGAAGCTATGGACTGGCCGCCCGTTCCCCAGACCTAAATCACATTGAGCACATCTGGGACATCATGTCTCGCTCCATCCACCAACGTCATGTTGCACCACAGACTGTCCAGAAGTGGGCGGATGCTTTAGTCCAGGTCTGGGAGGAGATCCCTCAGGAGACCATCGGCCACCTCTTCAGGAGCATGCCCTGGCGTTGTAGGGAGGTCATACTGGCATGTGGAGGCCAACACAATACTCAGCCTCATTGTGGCTTGGTATAAGGACTAGAGTCGATCAAACCTCGGGAGATCCTAGGTTCGATCAAACTCGAACATTCCCGAACCTTCAGCGTTTAATTGCTGATGCCTGCCTGGTCTGTGGAGAGGGAGGGGAGTGCCCGGGTACCACCTGGAATTCTGTGATTCAGCCTAGGTAATAGTCTAGGTAATAGGCTGAATCCCAGAATTTCAGGAGGTACCCGGGCACTCTCCTCCTTCCCCACAGACCAGGCAGGCATCAGCAATTAAACGCTGAAGTTTCGGGAATGTTCGAGTTCGATCGAACCTTAGGATTTCCCGTGGTTCGATCAACTCTAATAAGGACATTACATCAAAGTTGGATCAGCCTGGAGTGTGTTTTTCCACTTTAATTTTGTGTGTGACTCCAGATCCAGCCCTCCATTGGGTAATACATGTGATTTCCATTGATTATTTTTGTGTGATTTTGTTGTCAGCGCATTCAACTTTGTACAGAATAAAGTATTCGATGAGAGAATTTCATTCATTCATTCAGATCTAAGATGTGTTATTTGGGTGTTCCCTTTATTTTGTGAGCAGTGTACATAAGGATAAATGCACAGCACATCAAATCTATCACAAGTCTTGGATAACCACAAGACGCAGTATGATTTTCTCTTCCTTATCACCACTTTTTCCCCTTGTTTTCTACTTCCCTCCTTTTATATTCTTCTTGTTAGGGTACTATTACACAAAACGATTTTTCAACGATCTCAAACGACCGCTATGACGAACGACCTGAAATTGTCCCCCAATTACACAGAACGATGATCATTAATTATGATCGTTCTTGCGGTCGTCTTGTCGACAGTCGCTACTGCGAACGACGTCCTATTACAATGGAACGACTTGCGAACGATCAACGATAAAAATTAGGTCCAAATTCTATCAAACGACCAACGATTTCTTGTTGGTCGTTTAATCGTTGTCTGCTACATTAAATTATTATCATTCAAATCTGAATGATCTAAGGATTTTTTATTCTAATCGTCCCGTGTAATAGGGCCCTTACTCTCTTTATTCTCTTTTTCTTCATTTAGGAGCTTCTCCATCAAAAAAATATTCCTTTTTTTTTTTTACCAAAAATGCCCATGTCCTTACAATCAAATCTACAGCCCCTCAGCGCCCATCAGCAGCCCCCCCATAACCCAGTCAGTATGTTGTCAGTGAGACAAAATGTTAGGAGGGTGACGGCTAATGTCCCCCATTCATTTGCAGTCTGCAGTGTGTCATGGTGGGAAACAGTGTGTCCGGGTGTGAAGTGTGTGCACCGGTGTGAAGTGTGCACTCAGCAGTAAGGGAGAGTGTCACATCCAACACCTCACCACAACCCACACCCCCAGGATGTGCAGTGTCACCCCCAGCAGGAGCGGCAAATGGGGACGTGAGCGGAGATGGAGAATACGGATAGATAGATAGATAGATAGATAGGAGATAGATAGATAGATAGGAGATAGATAGATAGATAAGAGATAGATAGATAGGAGATAGATAGATAGGAGATAGGTAGATAGATAGATAGATAGATAGATAGATAGATAGATAGATAGATAGGAGATAGATAGATAGGAGATAGATAGATAGGAGATAGATAGATAGATAGATAGGAGATAGGTAGATAGATAGATAGATAGGAGATAGATAGATAGGAGATAGATAGATAGATAGATAGATAGATAGATAGATAGATAGATAGATAGGAGATAGATAGATAGATAGGAGATAGATAGATAGATAGATAGATAGATAGGAGATAGATAGATAGATAGATAGGAGATAGATAGATAGGAGATAGATAGATAGATAGATAGATAGATAGATAGATAGATAGGAGATAGATAGATAGATAGATAGATAGATAGATAGATAGATAGATAGATAGATAGGAGATAGATAGATAGGAGATAGATAGATAGATAGGAGATAGATAGATAGGAGATAGATAGATAGATAGATAGATAGATAGATAGATAGAGATAGATAGATAGATAGATAGGAGATAGATAGATAGATAGATAGATAGATAGATAGATAGATAGATAGATAGATAGGAGATAGATAGATAAATAGATAGATAGGTAGATAGATAGATAGATAGATATAGATAGGAGATAGATAGATAGATAGATAGATAGATAGATAGATAGATAGATAGATAGATAGGAAATAGATAGATAGATAGATAGATAGATAGATAGATAGGAGATAGATAGATAGATAGGAGATAGATAGGAGATAGATAGATAGATAGATAGATAGATAGATAGATAGATAGATAGATAGATAGATAGGAGATAGATAGATAGATAGATAGATAGATAGATAGATAGATAGATAGATAGATAGGAGATCGATAGATGATAGATAGGAGATAGATAGATAGATAGATAGATAGATAGATAGATAGATAGATAGATAGATAGGAGATAGATAGGAGATAGATAGATAGGAGATAGATAGATAGATAGATAGATAGATAGGAGATAGATAGATAGATAGGAGATAGATAGATAGATAGATAGATAGATAGATAGATAGATAGGAGATCGATAGATGATAGATATTACACGTGTATAGATGGTTATTATAAGTGTATATAATACTCCCCTCGGTTATTACATGTGTACGGTTATTATATATATGTATATAACCCTCCCCCTCGGTTATTACACATGTATGGATGGTTATTATATATGCATATAACACTCCCCCCTCAGTTATTACACGTGTATGGTTATTATATATATGTTTATAAACCTCCCCCTTGGTTATTACACATGTATGGATGGTTATTATATGTGGTTCAGGGAAGAAACAGAGCGCTGCACCTCACACCTATGGCTGATACTAGTGCCGCTAGGCTAAATAAAAAACACATCAGAATTTTGTGTATGAATTGATCAAGCCATACTGCCCCATGTACCTCGTGCAGGTATCTGATACACATGGGTCTCTACACTAAGTCCACACCGTGCCAGTCAGTGGCCACCAACCCCGCAGGCGTGCACAGCCGGGGAACGGGGGCCATGGGACGGCCCTGCGACCCCCATGCCACAGGACCAGACCCACAAACACCACACCAGAACCCGGCCAGCACCGCCGGCGGAGAAGGTCGCCCCCAAGCAGCACAAGTCTGGATAAGGAATTACACTCACCATAGCTGCAGCAAACAGAATGGGAAAAAAACAGGAGGGATTAAAACCATGTGCACTCAGGTGTCTCCTGCTAATTGCGGTCATGTGGGTCTCACCAGGAGGAGTGCAAAACACGGAGAAAAGAGAGAAACAAAATGCGGTTCAGGGAAGAAACAGAGCGCTGCACCTCACACCTATGGCTGATACTAGTGCCGCTAGGCTAAATAAAAAACACATCAGAATTTTGTGTATGAATTGATCAAGCCATACTGCCCCATGTACCTCGTGCCGGTATCTGATACACATGGGTCCCTACACTAAGTCCACACCGTACCAGTCAGTGGCCACCAACCCCGCAGGCACGCACAGCCGGGGAACGGGGGCTATGGGACGTGCCTGTGCTCACATGTCTGGACCCTGTGTCTTCCCCATTCTGTGAGAGCAGCAATGGTAAGTGTAATACCATATCCATACTTGTGTCGTTTGGGGGCAGCCTTCCCCGCCGGTGGTGCTGGCTGGTTTTGGTGGGGCTTTTTGGGTCTGGTCCTGTGACATTGAGGTTGCAGGGCCGTTCCATGGCCTCCCTTCCCTGCACGTGCACGCTTTGCGGGGTTGGCGGTCGCTGACCAACACGGTGTGGAGTTAGCGTAGGGACCCGTGTGGACCAGAGGACCTGCGCAGTGGTACACGGGGCAATATGGCTTGATCAATTCATATACAGACACTCTGGTGTTGATTTTTAATATAGGCCTAGCGGCATTAGTATCAGCCATGGATGGGATGTGCAGCCGTTCCATTCTCTCCAGTTCGTGGGTTATTATATGTATATAACCCTCTCCCTCGGCTATTACACGTGTATAGATGGTTATTATATGTATATAACCCTCTCCCTCGGTTATTACACGTGTATTGATGGTTATTATATGTATATAACCCTCTCCCTCGGTTATTACACGTGTATTGATGGTTATTATATGTATATAACACTTCCCCTCGGTTATTACACGTGTATGGGTATTATATATGTATATAACACTTCCCCTTGGTTATTACACATGTATGGATGGGTATTATATATGTATATAACCCTCCCCTCGGTTATTATAAGTGTATGGATGGGTATTATATATATATATATATATATATATATATATATATATATATATATATATATATAAAACACTCCCCCTCGGTTATTACACGTGTATGGATGGGTATTATATATGTATATAACCCTCCCCTCGGTTATTATAAGTGTATGGATGGGTATTATATATGTATATAACCCTCCTCAGGTTATTACACGTGTATGGATGGTTATTATATATGTATATAACCCTCCCCTCGTTATTATAAGTGTATGGATGGGTATTATATATGTATATAACCCTCCCCTCGGTTATTACACGTGTATGGATGGGTATTATATATGTATATAACCCTCCCCTCGGTTATTACACGTGTACGGATGGTTATTATATATGTATATAACACTCCCCCTCGGTTATTACACGTGTATGGGTATTATATATGTATATAACCCTCCTCAGGTTATTACACGTGTATGGATGGTTATTATATATGTATATAACCCTCCCCTCAGTTATTACACGTGTATGGTTATTATATATGTATATAACCCTCCCCTCGGTTATTACACGTGTATGGATGGGTATTATACATGTATATAAGCCTCCCCTCGGTTATTACACGTGTATGGATGGGTATTATATATGTATATAACCCTCCCCTCGGTTATTACACGTGTATGGATAGGTATTATATATGTATGTATATAACCCTACCCCTCGGTTATTACACATGTATGGATGGTTATTATATATGTATATAACACTCCCCCTCGGTTATTACACGTGTATGGATGGGTATTATATATGTATATAACCCTCCCCTCGGTTATTACACGTGTATGGATGGGTATTATATATGTATATAACCCTCCCCTCTGTTATTACACGTGTATGGATAGGTATTATATATGTATATAACCCTCCCCTCGGTTATTACACATGTATGGATGGTTATTATATATGTATATAACCCTCCCCTCGGTTATTACACGTGTATGGATGGATATTTTATATGTATATAACACTCCCCCTCGGTTATTACACGTGTATGGGTATTATATATGTATATAACCCTCCCCTAGGTTATTACACGTGTATGGATGGGTATTATATATGTATATAACCCTCCCCTCGGTTATTACACGTGTATGGATAGGTATTATATATGTATATAACCCTCCCCTCGGTTATTACACGTGTATGGATAGGTATTATATATGTATATAACACTCCCCCTCGGTTATTACACATGTATGGTTATTATATATGTATATAACCCTCCCCTCGGTTATTACACGTGTATGGATGGGTATTATACATGTATATAACACTCCCCCTCGGTTATTACACGTGTATGGATGGGTATTATACATGTATATAAGCCTCCCCTCGGTTATTACACGTGTATGGATGGATATTTTATATGTATATAACACTCCCCCTCGGTTATTACACGTGTATGGGTATTATACATGTATATAACACTCCCCCTCGGTTATTACACATGTATGGATAGGTATTATATATGTATATAACACTCCCCTCGGTTATTACACGTGTATGGGTATTATATATGTATATAACACTCCCCCTCGGTTATTACACGTGTATGGTTATTATATATGTATATAACACTCCCCCTCGGTTATTACACGTGTATGGGTGGGTATTATATATGTATATAACCCTCCCCTCGGTTATTACACGTGTATGGATAGGTATTATATATGTATATAACCCTCCCCTCGGTTATTACACATGTATGGATAGGTATTATATATGTATATAACCCTCCCCTCGGTTATTACACGTGTATGGGTATTATATATGTATATAACCCTCCCCTCGGTTATTACACGTGTATGGTTATTATATATGTATATAACCCTCCCCTCGGTTATTACACGTGTATGGATGGGTATTATATATGTATATAACCCTCCCCTCGGTTATTACACGTGTATGGGTATTATATATGTATATAACCCTCCCCCTCGGTTATTACACGTGTATGGATGGGTATTATATATGTATATAACACTCCCCCTCGGTTATTACACGTGTATGGGTATTATACATGTATATAAGCCTCCCCTCGGTTATTACACGTGTATGGATGGTTATTATATATGTATATAACCCTCCCCTCGGTTATTACACGTGTATGGATGGGTATTATATATGTATATAACCCTCCCCTCGGTTATTACACGTGTATGGGTATTATACATGTATATAACCCTCCCCTCGGTTATTACACGTGTATGGATGGTTATTATATATGTATATAACCCTCCCCTCGGTTATTACACGTGTATGGATGGGTATTATATATGTATATAACCCTCCTCAGGTTATTACACGTGTATGGATGGGTATTATATATGTATATAACCCTCCCCTCGGTTATTACACGTGTATGGGTATTATACATGTATATAAGCCTCCCTCCCCGGGTGTCCGCGGACACGTGTTGCCCGGTAACCTGAGCTCTGCCGCTGCCGCCCGGCTCCAGATGCGGGGGGCGCTGAGCCGCTGGCCTTTGTTGCGGGGGCGGAGGGGCCGCAGCTGAGACACGCGTCCCTGTCATTACCATTACAATGGGGACTTGAGAAGAACAACAGTTTGTCAATCTGCCCCCTCCCCGCCATGTGTCAGAGCTATAGAGCAGCCATGTGGCCCCGGGGACATCAATCCCCCTCCTCCCTCACACACACGGCCAGACAAAGGGGGCACCCCCCGCACCTCACCTCCTGCTCCTCCACACTTATCACATGTATATATATATACCCTCACCTCCTGCTCCTCCACACTTATCACATGTATATATATATATATACCGTCACCTCCTGCTCCTCCACACTTATCACATGTATATATATATATATATATATATATACCCTCACCTCCTGCTCCTCCACACTTATCACATATATATATATATATACCCTCACCTCCTGCTCCTCCACACTTATCACATGTATATATATATACCCTCACCTCCTGC